>NW_019416920.1:10826-96532 GCF_000390285.2 Anoplophora glabripennis
AATAGCGAAAACATATATATATAATATATCTATTATTGCCAAAATTAAGGAAAATTAACAAGAATTTTCAATCCAGTACAACAAAATTCAGTATGAATAATCATAATTTTTCTTATGTCCATATAGGTTATATAAGCTACAGAATCTTCACAAACCGCTGAGCTTAGGCAATGAACTAGGGCTGATACTAGTAACAAAAATTCCCTAAATCTTGTCATTATCAATATTAGTGATTCGTTTACACTGACCAATGACAATAAACCGTTACGTCTACGCTCGAGATAATGCGATCGCTGATTGGCTGAATATTCTATTCAATCAATGCACAGGTTCGGCAATCTATTATCTGCAAAAATGCCAAAATTGTTGACAATCTTTTTACGTGTAGTACATTTTAATTTAAAAAAATGTACTTATAAATATGATTGATTTTTGCACTAAATAAATATACCATATATTTCATATTTTTAATATGTCTTCCTTAAAGCACCGCTCATAGCGTATAGCATAGGAGTAATATAATAATTGGTCTACCCTGTGTGGTTTAAATTTTCCACAACATTTATAAATGAAGTAGAAGTGTAATAAAAAAAATCGATTTGTTAGGTACTATTTTAATCTCGGAAAAATAGCGATTAGGAAGAAAATGTACTGTCTTTGAAATATATACATAAATTTATTTATCATTAGCACACAATATATGGTTTCAGTTTGATAATGGCATAATGGGGATGTCCACCCACTAAATACGAAACGTAAATGAAACGTTGCAAATGAGCTGTTTTACTACACATTTGAAACAATAACTAGAAACGTTGCTGTTTCATTACAGAAATGTAGCACTTGAAAACTTAGTTAGTGAAACATAGCCGAAACATTCCAATTGAAGAGAGTTTGAAACATTACTCGAAACATTCCCTTTCGATCTCGGAAACGTAACAACGACAAACAAACAACCCTTTGCTTTTGTTTATCTTATGGAACTTCCATTCGGCATTACTTAAATTTTGCTCTCAAGCCCCATCATTATAGCAAGCGTTAGTTCATTTGCCTTTGTTATATGTACAACCAGACATAAACAGAAAAAAAATTGTGGTAGCATATTTATAACACAAGTCTAGAAAAAATGTATGTTCGTGACTTGCGCAGACCGCGCGTAACAGCCCGAATTTATTTATTTCTCGTGTGCCGTTTTCAATTCGTATTATGTTAGGTGTTAGGTTAGGTTTGCGGTTTGCCTTTACCCGTTTGCCTGGCTTCGTTGTTCTTCATCGTTACCAGGGAGAATAGTCTCCATGATCGTTACTTTGATGCTATTTTATGTGATAATTTATAGTGTGTGCAGTTGTGGTTATTGTAAGGTGCATATAAAATAATGAATATTGATGCAAAATGTTTAAAACGATATGTGTAGAGATTTCGAATTTTGCGTCACATCTACCTAAACATAGTTATTATACCCACTACCTAATACCTATTAAAGACAAGAGGACAAAAACTAAAAAAAATGGAACATGGAACTATACGTTTCGGAGAACTATTTGAAATACGGAAGAATCAAGTGAAATATATGTCATTTATTTTATATTTTGTACAAATGTTTATATTTGTGTACGTGTATAGGAATGCTTAAATAAAAGAGTTTAAGTATACCTACAAATATTTATTTTTTCAAGATATCCTTTTGTATCTTATTTATTTCTACTGTAAAATTTATTATAAAAAGGTTAGATGTAATATTGACTATGCGTAGAAGAAATTGTAACTTCTTTATATTATTTTTCAGTAATGTTATTTGTTTTTCATGTACCTACCATTTCAAGATTCATTATCATAACTAATTTTTTTAATTATCATTTCGTCATTGTTACCATATTCATGATGGTCTCAACATTAGAAAATTTCCATTTCAGAAGCGTATTTGAACAATATAAAATGATGTGTAGCTTTTTTAAAATGCTTCTGATATTGTTTTGTGACATTTTTATTTGTACGATGAATGGCAGAATCCGTAATCCATATTAGAAACTTTTTCAGTGGCTTCTCAAAAAGAAAAAAATTCTTGATAAAAGTTGCTGCATCCCCAAACTAGAAGAGCAGTTATTTTTTTTAATATACAATAACATTTTTCAGTTAAATTTTTTGAGAAATCAGAAAAAATTGTCTGGATTACGAATTAAGTCATTCACAATACAAATAAAAATATTACAAAAGAGTATTAGAAATATTTAAAAAATTACTCACACTGTTTATACTGTTTCAAAAACGCTTCTGAAATGGAAATTATCTAAAGTTGAGAGCATTATGAGAACAATATGGTAAAAAAATTATTATGTTACTCAAACATTTCTGAAAATATACTGAAACGTAAAACAAAAATATCGAGTGCATAAATGGAACATCAAAAGAATGTTACTGAAACCAATTTTTCGAAACGTTTCATTGGAAACGTATTTTGGGGAGGACATCTTCGGTTTCTATTGGGTTACCAGAACGTTGCATGGATTTTTTATGAAACGTTTCAAGAAAAATGAAAACGTTCCTGGAACATGTCAGAAACTGAAAAATGTTTAGTGGGCAATTTGTTTATAAATTCAGTTTCTTTTATACAGGTTCGGAATGTTCACATGGTACATCGGCCGTTACGTGAGAGCGATAAAGTAAGTCATAGAAATCCGTGCGATAGACAAGGATGGTTTCATAATCTGAAGTCGTCACGTCTTCACTATAGCCATCCTTGTCTATCGTACGGATTTCTTTACTTTACTTTGTCACTCTCATCTAAAGGCAGATGGACCATGTGGATTTTTCAGCCCTGTATGCTTATAACTATAGTGTATATGTAATCATAATTCGTAGATTTTTTGGATTTTAATTTTGAATATATATTTTTCCTGCAATCTGGCTTCGATTACTTGAACTAAAATTGCACAAAAAGTGTACTGGCATAGGATAAAAGCTGTTCAAAATTTCGTCTGTATATCTCAAAAACTAACACAGTTATTAACTAAAATGTCTTTTTTTTCTAATTTTAACTCCGACATCCTGTATCTCGAAAAAGAGGTACCTAACTGAAATAATAGCGAAAACCCTCACATTTTTATCCAAAGAATTAGAGGGTAATTACTTGACATACTCGTTTGTAACACTCTGTATAACATTTAAACCATTGGTTTTACAAGTTACACTAACAGAATGTGTATTGTTCGTTCTACTTTGCTCTGCTTAAAATATAAATATTAATATAACTAGCCACTAACTACCTCTTAGTATGTACAGTTATACGAGTACTGTACCTACTTCGCTGGCAGGAAAATCGTTCTCCCTGTCCAATATTTTCAGCAGGCTACGTTCTTGTGTATCTGATACGATACGAGTATATCATATCTTTATTGAAATAAATGCAGTTCGTCTCTTTGGAACTGCATATGCTCGTTTCTTTAAAATTGCTTTAAAAAAGTACAGTAAATTTTTGCAAAAAAGATTGTGGTTTATATAGGGAGTTTCATATCGGATGCAAAATCATTGTTGTGTCGAAGACCAACAACAAACCAAAATGTCGGAATGGATTTTTTTTTGTGAATAATAATAAATTATATTAATTGACACTAGCATACCTACCTCTATTGGTAATAAGAAAATAAGGCAAGGGTTTCAGTCTTCGAAATCATCGTTAGCGTTTTTCTTACCCTTGAAAAAAAAAAAAAGAGGGAGAATTGTCATTCAGAAGATTCTACAAACTTTCAATTATGGTAAATGCAGTTTCCAATTATTACGATTACTGCCACACCAATATGCATTTAGATAATCAAACAGGATATTATTTCAAGATTTTATTAAAAAATAAACATCTCCGGAATTTCAGTTTAAATAGTATAAAAGGAAAATATTTAGGATTCTTCACAGTTATACCACCGTGCTCTGTATGCTATTGCAGGCGTTTATTTTGGGTCACCGTAGTGATCTATTTAAAAATATCACGTTTGTATGTACGTTCTCTTCATAGTTTACCATGAGCGTCGGCAGGAAATTTTCTAAGAGGAGCAAATACATACAACTAATACAAGCCATAAAAATTAATCAGACACGATAAAAGTGAACATTTTCTGATTTGATGGCATTTTTTGTTATCCATAAAATAATTTTTTTGAAGGCCGATAACTTGATCTAAATTCGTTTTCGGTTACCCTGTATATTACGGAACAGAGGCTGGTTGACTTTGGGACAATCAATTGCGTTGTTCTCAAAACTGGTATGTTGTTAGACATTTCAACAAGAATACTTTTTTATGTACAACAAAATTTTGTATTGAAATATACATAATAAAAAAACCTAACCTTAAAACAGTTGTGAAAATATCACTATATTCCGCGGTTGAAATTATAAAGAGTGACTAAGACATAATATAAAAACACTATTACCATAATGCGTATAAAATATAAAATGATTTTTATATGGTTCAATATTATTTATCTTTGTGCCGCTCGCTACGCACATCGATAGAATCTATAATCGTCTAGAGACCGAGTTACAACGTCGATCTATGTTCTATCTCTGTCTTTTGCACTTGGTAGGGAATAGGGAAATGTTTTTTTAGTGGGTGTAAACGGACTTGATTTAACCCGTCCTGAGAAACGTCATAACATAAGCGTAGACGAGGGGTCTAATTCCATGGCTATAATAAATTTATAAATTAAAAAAACACAATTGGGACGTTTTAAAATGCTGTAATAATTAAAATGGATCAAAGTGCCCGTTATAGCAAACCGAAAAAAATATTAGATGTTATGTTTTATTACCTTTTTTCATTATTTTCTATATCTTGTTGCCTTTTACGCAGACACGCCAATGGATGTTCGTTCCCGGCACGCTTCATCCCCCTTACTAGTCCAAAAGCTAGCAATGAATCACTCTCTATAATTTTGACCGTGGAGTATAGATAAAGTCATAACTAGCGACCTCTAGCAGACGGTGAAGAACTTAGTATGTTGACGCATTTAGTGCCCACAAAAACTAATCGGTATACAAAATAGCAAACCATTAAGCTATTTTTTGGAAAATTTTGATTTTAAAAAATTGTCTTTGATGTCTTATATCTCAAAAGCAAAAGGAGTAGGTGCACAATCCATCGAAAAAATCTCATTTTCTGATGCTCCATTAGTTCATGAATTTATGGTACAGTTTTCTGAATCACCCTGTATATTGTTACAAAAAAAATATGATGCACCTAACCTATTGTACTGGTAAAACAGTTAGTAACAGTTAGTTGTATCTAATTATGAGTATCTTCAGTTTGTTATACTATAGTTACTGCTCTAATATAATTTGTACTTCCTGCAATATGTACTCATCTAATATTGTTTTGTTTGTCTTATCAAACAAAATGTTTATAAAATATCGAAATTTGTAAATATATGTAAACCGGCTATATCTAATAAAAGAAGCCTTGATTGCTAATTATCAATTAAAATGACTCATACATACATAGTTTTGTAAAGAAGTTAGTGGAATAGTTTTAGAAATGACGGAATTATGTTTCCTCGCCCCTCTATCTCGATTAACCCAAATTGGAATTCTTAAACAGGGCCGTATTTTCCTCTAAGTCTTCCAGGTAAATTTTAAAGCTAAAGTATAATCCAAATTATTAGTAGATACATTGATTGATTTCAATACATATTTTTTTAAATTCCAAAATTATGTTCATTACTGTAGAAAACATTAAGTACATAATTTTGTTGATAGAAAATAGGCAGTGAGTCTAACTAAATAATTTTTGTGATGGGTATTTGTTAGTCGAATAACTTTTTATGATGCATTTAGTCATGACTAATAATCAATAGATTAGTCATAGATCATCTACTGATAACTGTTCAGTGGTAATTAGACGATGGATTGATTAATAAGTAATTTTTTACTATATTTTAAAGGTTAAACTTCAAGTTAATTCAAACAAATTCAAAAATTTTTTCTAAAAGATTTTACGTATCAAATGAAGTTAAACGATATATTAATTATATTTAGAAATATTATTTTTAGTTTTTATTTTGGATAATTATATGTATATGTATACATGTTTTATAGTAGGCTGTGGTAGAGAAGTAGACGTGTGTATATTTTCTATTTCATAATAATAGTTTCTTTAATAATTGGACAAAGTTTTAAACAATTATCTATAAAACAAAAAGTGATTTGTGTTTTTCTTTCGAGAAAATTTAATACCTGTATTTTTAGTGCATAAAATCAGTGTTTTTTTTTAATTAATTGCTAATAAATAGGTACTGAGTTCTACATGTCCTAAATGTGAAAAGATAATTGAACACCGTAAAATCCATCCTTATCGTGTAATGGTTTTTGCGGTCGTTTTTTTTCATGCCGAGTGTGTCAGTCTGCCATCTCGCCATCTGATGTTTACAAACATTTGTAAATTCCTGGTCCTTGCTGGTTTTGTGAAACACGCATAAAAATAAAAAATAATTATGAAGCTGTAATTTAATTATTTAGAATATAAGATTAATCATATTTATGATTAATATGCAGAGTATTCTTGATAAGTAAGAGATGGATTTTTGAAGCTTGCAAATGGCAAACTAGATATTAAGTTTGTCCATCCCAAAAAATATCAAATAACTCCAATGATAATAATAAACTATTTTCTCAAATTATAACCAACTCTATAGTAATTGTTAAGCCTAAAAATAGTGATCAGCCAAATGCTCAGACAAAAAGTCACATAATGAAAAATTTAAATCCAGTCGATCTGCAGTTGGAGCTCTCAAAAGTGAAAAATAAAAGTAAGGGGGTAGTAATTGGCTGTAAGAGTGCTCAGGTTGCTAATAAATTTAATCAAGAGTTGAAAAATTTAAGATTAAACTAAAAATTGTGGGAATATCTTTCCTATATTTGAAAACTGATTTTATTGACTTTCCGAAGCAAAATAGCATGTTTATGGATGGTAGTACATACAGGCTGTTACAAATTCGCTTCTCACTACAGGGATCTTGGAAACGGTAAGAGATACGAAGTAGTTAAATGGGGGCAAAGTTGCATAATCAGGGGACCGACATTATGCCTCTAAAAAATCAAGGCTAACATGATTAGTTTTCGAGATATTTGAAAAAAAACGAAATTTTGCAAATCCGTTTTTATGTAATTTCAGCCTTGTTTGAGGTGATATTGAAAAAAGAAGAACACTTTCTCATGGTCACTTTTTGCCCTCTATCGAATGACAATCAATTTTTATATGTAACGTTTCGTCTCTACAGGACCATCATCAACTTCATTTTTTTAAATACGACCCTAGAAATTTTATTACATTTTTTGCAAGCCTTCACGAGCCCCGTACTGTACTGCCTCAGCACGAACCAGATTCAGACGTTTCGTCTTAAAAAATTCCTCTTCAATGCATTCAGTCAAATAGTTTAAGTAGCAGAACTAATTTAAATACTGATCTGCAAATCATATTCGCTTTTATTATCAAAATATTCGCAGTATTAGAGGTAAGAAATTTGATTTGTTAATATCTACTTCTCCCTTGCGATTATGATGTAATCGTCCTGTGTGAAACCTGGTTATTTTCTAGATAGTGATAGTGTTCTAGATAGTCAATTATTTTGTAATAATTATGTGGTCTTCAGGAAAGACCGTAAATTTACGGAAATTGGTGTGAGATGTGGTGGTATTCTTTTTCCGGTAAAGAACATGTATGTGGCGGACACATCCGCAATAAAGATTTTTACTTAATTGATATATATTTTCCTCTAAATAGGTGTGCTTCCCTTTATGAACTTGTTTTTAAAAGTATTAGTGCTAGTTTTAATCTTCAAAATTATGAAGAATTGGTTATTTTGGGTGATTTTAATATTCCAACATATATAGGGTGAGTCAGTTTTTTGTAGACAAACTTTAACAGGAGATAGAACACATGTTTTTAAAAAGAAAAGTTCCTATAAACATATGTCGTAGAATGCTTCATTTCCGAGATACGGGGTGTTGAATATAATTTTTTTTCCTCGAATATTCATTAATAATAATAAAGGAATGCTTAGATTTTTTTCATGTTTGGGAAGTAATGCCTATTAATTAAGGGGCATAAAACAAGCGAAAAAAGGTTCAAAAACTAGCATAGTGGCGGAGTGGAGGGGGTGCTCAACCCCTTTCTTAAACAGAACTTCCACGCCAATGACTATTTTTTTTAAAAAACTGTTATTTTCATTATCTACATATAGTTTAACAAAAATAATGTCCATTCTTCTGTCTCAAAATTCCTGTGCGTTTCCTAGTTATTTTAATTTTTAGTGTTTGATGTGGAACTTAATTAAGTAATTTATTTATTATCAATTATCTGCTGAATATTTAATTCTTTCAACGAAACCTACCGAAATATGGTTTGATAAGGATTCTAAAAAGCCGAAATCTCTAATTCTTTATCTCTTTCCAATGTAGTCAAAATAAATATTTATTATATTTTATTTATATAAAGCTATACTCAAATACAAGACTTTTATAAGTTGAAATCTGTTACATTATATACATACAATACATTATTGTGCAGTTGCCAAAAAGTTTTAAGAAGTTGTTAATTAAATATTGTTATAAATTCAAAAAATTTCTCCATAAACATTAACATCAATGTTCATTCAATGTTTTTTTTTTTGTAATTTAGTTGCAGTACATAATAACTAAGGATTGTTAAAATTAGTGTACTAAACAGATTTCAACTTATAAAAGTCTTGTATTTTAGTATGGCTTGATATAACAAACATTTATTTTGACTACATTGGAAAGAGATAAAGAATGAGAGATTTCGGCTTTTTAGAATCCTTATCAAACCATATTTCGGTAGGTTTCGTTGAAAGAATTAAATTTTTAGCCGATAAATTAATTAATTTAGTACCACCACATCAAACACTAAAAATCAAAATAACTTGGAAACGCACAGGAATTTCGAAACAGAAGAAGGGACATTATTTTTGTTAAACTATGTAGATAATGAAAATAACAGTTTTTTTTAAAATAGTCATTGGTGTAGAAGTTCTGTTTAAGAAAGGGGTTGACCACCCCCTCCACTCCGCCAATGTGCAAGTTTTTGAACATTTTTATCGCTGCTTGTTTTATGCCCCTTAATTAATAGGCATTATCTCCCAAACATGAAAAAAATCTAAGCATTCATTTATAAGTTATAATGAATATTCGAGGAAAAAAAATTATATTCAATACCCTGTATCTCGGAAACGAAGCCTTCTATGACATATGTTTATAGGAACTTTTCTTTTTAAAAACATCTGTTCTATTTCCTGTTAAAGTTTGTCTACAAAAAACTGACTCACCCTGTATAAATTAGATACGTAAATAGTAAACATTTTGATGACAAATTTGTTGAAGCTTAGTGAACTTTTTGGGCTCAATTAATGCAATTACGTTTTAAATACACGCAGGACAGTCTTGGCCTTGGTATTTTCTAGATCAACTTTATCTATTATTGGATCAGATTTCCGTCTTGTAAATGAAGACCCGACGCTCATGAATCACCCGACGCTCGATATTTTGTATTACAAAAAATCTGGTAAATTTTATTTACTGATAATGTGATAAGCAGGCGTGTAGCTAGAGGGGGTAGGGGGTGGGCATGCCCCCCCTTAGAGAGCTCGGTGCTCTCCCCAGGAAAAAAACGATATAATAATATCACCTTTTTGGTCGGACTAGCAGGCTGATTAGCTGCCCCTCAAAGCCCACCCCAAGCAAAAATCCTACCTACGTTCATGGTGATAAGTGATTAAATAGATTTTCAGAAGATATACCTGGTTGTAGAGATACGTAATATATGATTATTAGTCTCTTTGATGATGGAAAATGACCCAAATTAACTTGATGTTTCACATCAGCAATGATTCATTGAATAGGTACGTCATAGTCCACTATTCAACATTCGAGGTCAGTCCTGACCTGTACAATAAACGCGCAAACGTGGAACGTTTATAGATACATCGCAGTGCCGACGTATTCAGTTTGAATTTCGAAGTGTGGTGTGTTGTAGTTGGATTTTTCTAACAATTTTCAACATGAGTAATGTAATCGGTAAGTTCAAAGTTTTTCAGAAAGCGGGAGTTACATAGCGAAATATCGAATTTTATCTTGAAAAGTTGACTATTTAGATAAAGTTGTGCCTTATCAATTGTGTTTACTTATTAGAAATGCTAGAGCTTATCTTTACGATGTTTATCGATCTAATAGCGTAGATCGAAAATCGATAGATGGTTTTTATTAAATTTGTATTCAAAAATACTTCTATGGCATAAAACATATGTTTTAATATTACTTGCATGTACTACTAAGTAATAGGAAATGTCTGATTTGTCGCAGCGCTAAATTTTAAAAAACAGGGAAAGTTTTCAGTATTGTAAACGATAAAAGTATTTATAGATACCGCAACTAAACATGTATACAGTCGCCGGCATCTTATTAAAAACCGGTACCTCGCTTGAGTTATTTTATGTAGACGATAATCGTTGGACCTCTCTCTTTATTTTTCGCATGGGAACAATATTTATGTATCTAAAAATAGTTTTTTTATGAAAATATAGCTTTCCAATATATTAATATTTAAATGATAGAGTATGTATAAAATATGAGAAAACTGCTTTGCCTACGGGGTGTTTGGAAAATAACCTGAACAGTTTTTTGACAAATGAAAAAAAAACTTGTAATAACAATACTTCATATCGGCTATATATTTTTGGTAACTATTTACTTTAGTGGCACCACCTCCAATTTTCACAAAATTTTGGCTACCCCCCTATTTTCCATGGTGCTGAACACGAATCTGAAGTTTTTTTTGTGCGGTCGAACCCAGTTTTTGAGAAAAAATTTTTTCAAAATTCTGACCTGAATATTTCAGATAACACTACGTAGAACTCTGTATATTTTATGTAGCTTTCAGAACATCTGTAATGAACAACAATGAACATTGTTTAAGAAACACATTTTCCCGAATTTGAACTAAAAAAAAATATGTATTTAATAAATAAAATTATAGTAACTTTATGTGGGATGAACAGAGTTGAATGAGAGTGGGGGAACTCAATGTTGTCATCACGAATTACAAATGGCGGATTCAAACTACAAAATTTTGGAAAGCTACAAAATATACAGAGTTCTACGTAGTGTTATTTGAAATATCCAGGTTAGAATTTTGAAAAATTTTTTCTCGAAAACTAGGTTCGACCGCACAAAAAAAACTGCAGATTCGTGTTCAGCACCATCGAAAACAGGGGTGTAGACAAAATTTTGTGAAAATTGGAGGTGGTGCCACTAAAGTAAATAATTACCATATTTTTGACAATATTTTTTTTATGTAAAATGAATTTATTAGCTTAGTGCATTTTTTGTGTAAAAAAGCATTTTTCGATTTGTGTAAATTTTGTAACAACTTCTTGACAGAGTTAAGTACCTACCTACTTAAATCTTTTTTCAGCAAACAAATTAAAAAAAGAATTGGAACGCTATAATAGTTTTAAAAGAATATTATGTATTTACGTAGTTCTAATTAGCAGTAAGATGATAAAATATTCATCATTTATCATATATTATTTGCATTTAGCGTTTAAGTTACAACTTTACTTTATTACTAGGTTTTTATTATTCCCACTAGCACAAACATTATTAAATTTTGTTTAATAGTGTAGTTTTGACGTTCATGGTCAAATAATATAAAATTATTCAAAATTAGCTTGTTTTTCAAAATTTGCATATCGTAATATTAATTAATGACGAAAGATGCCTCTTTAATTATCTTCAATCAGGATATCAAGGTAAAATGAAAGGATTTTTAAATAAATATTGGATTCCTATCTGGTACATAAATAATAAGCCATAACAGACAAGAATGTATTTTTGTTTGTAAAACTAATAATTAATTATTATTATCACTGTTTACCTGTTTACTGTTTATTATACCTGTTTACTGTTTACATTGGTGGCGCCTTCAAGGATTTTGTTTACATGTCTTTTCTGTTTATTAACAGACACAATATAATATCATGTTGCTGAAGTATAATTTCCTAAACTCTGTATAGGATAGGTACAATATAACATTGTTTTCTAAATCTTGTCACGAAAAGTCTGGTTAAGTATTTACTGGCGCCCAAATGACAATAATAAAAGCCTCCCAACGATAGGAAAATAATTTATTGGGCTATAAAAGATGGGAATTTGATTTGAAACTTAAATGATGGTTATTGGAGTTATTATAGTTTTCATGACGCATCTAAAATTCTACACAAAATTACTAACTGCCTGTAAAGATATTGGGCTATAGCGTGCCGGAACGGAATTGATTGCTTCAAGATTTATTTTTAAAACACTCAAAGAAGTACGGATCATATCCGAAAATACCAGTAAAGCTGACAAATAGGTTAATGTGATTTTAGCATGTCTCCTCGAACTCCTGAGGCTATGTCATTGATTAAGTGTTGTATTACGTCATGCTACGCGACCTCTAGTTCACTTGACCATTTCTGTTTGTATGAGGCAATAAAAACAGCTATTTATAGATATGTAGTCATTGTTATTTAAGATATTATAGAATGCACATTTTTGACGTGACTTGTTTATTAGTAATAATTATGTGCAGAGAATATAATGGCTCAATGAGTCCTTTTCAAATAACTAGCACGACGAATACCGATAACTTTTGATAGGTACTACATATCTTCGTGATAAATATATATTGTAACGAATTCAAATACCCACTCGCCATTTAAATATTTTTAAACGTCTTTTTTTTAGATTTGAGGCATAAATGCATAGTAAAGCACACGCGCAATTTAAAAACAGCGTAACAACAGCAAACTTTGACGAGTTTTTTATTTAAATCTAAATGCTAAGCTTTACAGGAGTTAAAATAAATAAAATTATAAGTTTGGCTTGTATGTCCAAATTGCAACATTCAATTATTTTAGTGCAGTTTTGATCACAAGAAAATTTCCTACGTAATTTTTTTCTAAGTACTAAAATAAAAAAAGGTAAGGAGAATACAATGTTATGCGAATAACACTGTATATAATTTTGTTTTGAAAACTGAGTTGTTTTTTTACTTCTATTCACTCTGCTACCGCAAATTCATTTCATGTTAAAGTGTAAAGTTAAAGTGTACCTTCCTAAATCCTAACTGCAGCGCATGAAGGTTACATTTCTGAGCTGAAAATTGAGGTCAAACAGCTTGTAGATCCCATATATTTTAATGTCTTTTTTAATTAAGCTGATGAAATGATGTGTCATATTACTAATAGAAACATTTTATGAAAAATTAAAAGACATAAATAAGAACAGATTGCAATTCTTGACTACGCCCCTGCATCTGACGGCGCCGCTCTGGCATGCTTGTTCGGGGATGATGTAACTTCAAGGATTTCATCCAAATCAATGAACCATTTTTAGGCTACCGCATAAAGACCATTTCTGGTTCACTGCATCATTTTAAGATTGGTTGAGTTCCAGAAGTATATTTTTTTAATGATTTAATTTAATATTCTGCTAAGAAATTCATTTTATACGATACCTACTGTTAACTAACCATGTTTTTATGTTTTTGTTAACAGGTTTTCTTGATTTACTTAGTTTTCGATTATAAATATACAAATTATTTTTTTAATAGTGTATACGTATTTAATAACCATTGATTTTCGTAACATTTTACCAATCTTTTTGCTTCAGACATAATGTCTAATGAAGTGCTCAGCAATCTCATTGTCAGTTATTCCAATTTAATACATATTGTTAGAAATAATGCAATAAAACTCGGAAACGTTGTAAAACGTTATAATTAAATTAACTTCGAATAGTAAGTATTTTACATGTTACGTAGTTGGTGTATATCTAATGAATGCCTCAAGTCAGCCCTTATTCCGCTCTAGCCGGAATGTTTATCTTTTCTTCCCCCTTCACTTTGGGTCCCGCACACTTAGGCGTCTAGATGACTCTCGGTGTTTACGTCCGAGCTTGGGCATCAGTCATCACTTTCCGACAATATATATTTTAATTACCGAAAATGGTGGTGGAGATTATTTATTTTTTAATTTTGTAAATACTCATTTTTCAGCTACGCTTTATAGGTCTATATGAAATTTGTATTTTTTTAACCCACAAGTTAGTAAAATTGTAAAAAGACGGATCTATTTAACCAAAAAATATTCATTCAATTGCATTTAAGAATAACAAGTTCTGTAGATAATAAAGCTAAAAAAAATAATATTAGTATAAAAATTGGTAGAAGACATTTTTTGAAATTGACATAATTTACGGCATTTTTCTGAAAAAATGTTTGACAAATTAGAAAATTACTGTTTTCAAAGCAAGTTTTCAAAAATAGTTTATTAATAAAAGAGAATAGAAAAAACAGAAAACATAAAAATTCACAAAATTGTTCCTAAAATTGTGAGAGGAATACAATATTGTTTGAAATTTTGGGAAAATCTACAATTTGTTAATAATAATTGTTAAAAATATCATAAATAAATAAATGTCGAATTTCACAGAAATTATTCTTGTCACCATTTTACGAAAAATGAGCAGTTTGTCACCTTTTTCAGATATTACCACAAAATGAAATAATATGGCAAAAGACTTAATCTGTCCCTAGTTCTATATTTTTGCATGAAACTATTATTTAACTTTCTGTTGTATGTACAGTCTGTATAATATTTGTTGAACTGGAATTTCAAGAAAATTATTGTAACTACGGTAACATTTACCTCAATAAATATCGCACTGTATACAGATATATTTATAGATATTTTTTTGCAGAATTACAGACTGAAGATCGACTCGAGTACAATTTCTTTCCAAATTCTTCTGGAGTCGTTCAGTTCAGAGTAAGAGCGCCCAATGATGCCCACATTGTACTTTCTACGGCAGCGGCCGAAGTTGATCCAATGTATGAGATTTTCATCGGCGGTTGGGGAAACAGCAAGTCTATAATTCGTAAAAACAGGTCTAAACCCGACGTAGCCGAAGTGCCTACACCTGGCATTCTCAACGAGAACGAGTTCCGTGGATTCTGGGTGCGATGGCAGAACGGCACTATTTCGGTCGGAAGAGAAAACGAAGTTCCACCATTTTTGAGCTGGTCCGATACTGAAGTTGTTCATATCGAATATGTTGGAGTTTGTACTGGTTGGGGCGCTCGTGGAGCATGGATCATTGAACCACCTAGAGGAGGAGGTAAGCATTCCAACATTTTTTTATGATCATTGCTTGATTAAAATTTATTTCGTTCAGGCGTGCCACGTCCAGGAGCACCTCCAGCCAATCTTTCCTCCGTATGCTGGGTACCCTCAAGTAATGGTCAGGTTCCACCAAGGTCATTTGCAGGTGGCGAAGACAATGGCGAACCCGTCTACGTAATCAGAGCGCAATTCAACGGTGGCATCATTCCCGGAAAACTGGTTCCAAGCCACGGACAGAGTTACGTGCCATGGGGTGGTCAAGAAAATCCAATGCCTCAGTATGAGGTCCTCTGCGACTTCCCTGGGCAGTGGCTGGCTGTTTCAGGTGGTAACATTCCACCAAACGCTTTGACAGCTGGCCAGAGCGAGGACGGAGAACCGCTGTATATTGGAAGGGTAGTCCACGATGGCGCTCTCACCGTGGGAAAAGTACAGCCAAGCCACGGTGTTTGCTATATCCCCTATGGAGGCCAGGAATTGTCTTTCCCCGAATACGAGATTTTGGTACAATAAAAGGACTGAGTTTGTTTACAGGATTTGCTTTTTATATTCTGCATAGGACATCGCAATCGATGTATTATTATTTGTTACTTAGACAAGCTGAGATGTAAACACATAATATATAGCTTCTAGGTGCTTCTTAGTACCTACAAAGTATTGTATTTTTATATAAAGTATATATAATTTTGAATGTTATCTAATATTTATTTCAAATATTCAGGCAGTTTATTCCTCTAAGTGTATTACGCACAGTTGTCAGAGTTTTGTTTTATTTACTGTAATAATAATTTCTATGGATTTCTTTTTATTTTTTCATATACCTGTCCCAAATAACCTAGATCAGTTTCCTTACATTTGTCCAAAGTGGACCAATTTTTAACCTTGGGTGTTTTTCGTATTTGTGGATAGATAGATAAGTTGAGATACGTATTATTTTTGATGGTTCCATTGTAATATCAAATAATTTTTTACAATTTTTTTTGTATTTCTCTAAATGATTTTTATTCAGCTTTTCGCAGAGAAGAAGAAGTGTACGCATCATTTTTGTGCAACTTCCAGTTTTTCAGTTATGACAAATATATGTTGTTAAATGAAACATCCTATATGTTCTTTGATTTTTATTTTACAAATTTTATTAACAAAAAATATACCTACGGTGTTTTTTTTTTGAAATAACCCTATTATAATTTATAAGACATTTTTTTAAATATATTTTATAATTCGTAAAAATTTGTAATCAATGGAAAATTCAGAAAGATAAAGTAAACAAAGAAGGTGGATCTAATAATTTTGTGACCTACATCAGAAAATATTTAATGAAATTAGTAGTCAATGGGGTGGATAACAGAGCATTATAAAAAAATTGAAAATACATGTCCTGTGTCTAGATTGTCGAGAACTTGGTGAAGGTGTTATAAAATATCTTTTATAATAATATTTTTTTTTAATTTAAGAATTTGTATTGTACATGTACATTTAACAGCGGAAAATGTACCCACACACTTGTTCCGTAGTAATCTTGGCTATTGAAGTAAACATATGATATATGTAGGTATTATTTTAAAGGGTAGAGGAATTCAAAAGATAACACTTAAAGAAAATAGAAGAATGAAGGATAACAACCATCTTGGTACTATAGTAGGTAAAATACTACTAAAAAAACAAATGTTTTGTACAGTCGACGCAAGATAAAGGTTTCCAAACTGAATCGTATTTTGTTTGAAATATTACGGCTTAACCGCTTGTCTATATGGGGCGTTCCCATTAGACTCGCGCGGCAATATTTTCTTTTAAATTTTAAAGTGACAGGTGTCAATTTTGTAGGCAGAAAACCGTTATTTAGTTAGAGATTTCAGAGTGATTTATTAGTAATTTGGATAGTGATTCATTAAATAGCGATTAGTTGAGTTGTATTTAGTGATTCTGTAGTGTACAGAGTAGTAAGTGTAAATAGTTTAAAAAATGGCTCAACTGTACCCTCGTCGCAGAAGTCGGGTGATTGCAATGCTGGAAAATGGTTGGTCAGCAAGAGGTGTTGCCAGAGAACTTCATGTGAGTCACACATGTATAAATAAACTCCATCGTAAATGGGAAATTGAGCTGTCAGTTGATCGTCGATCAGGAACAGGAATCAACAGAAAAACTACCGAAGATCAAGACAGAGCATTGGTAGCATACGTGCGAGAAAATCAATTTACAGATATGCACCACGCAATAGAGGCAACGGGCTTCCCCGGTTGTAAAAATACAGCTACAGCAAGATTAAAAGAACAAGGACTTTTTAATTATACGGCTCCTAGTAAAGAACTTCTAACAGTCCAGCATCGTGAAAGAAGACTTCAATTTGCCAGAAATTACATTCAACAGGGGCAACAGTATTAGAATAACGTCATATTTTCCGACTAAAAAATATTTCAATCCACCAATTCTGGAAAAGTTAGTCTATCGTCCAAAATATTAGCGATTTCATCCGAGATATGTCTGCGAAAGAGCTCGTAGTTGTCGCTTTTCTGTGCCTACTTGGGCATGGATATCAGATGCCGGACCCGGAGTAATTTGGAGGATTGAGGGAAATTTAACAGGCCTTCAGTACCGCACTATATTATCCGATATCATGGTACCCTTAGTTTCAGTATTCCACAGACAATTCATTTTTCAGCATGATAATTCACCAGTGCATACATCAGCTGTAGTTAGGGCATTTATTGAACAAAATAATATAAACGTTCTTCCTTGGCCAGCTAAAAGTCTCAATTTGAACCCGATTGAAAATTTATGGGCTTATGTAATGGGTCAGTTGAATGAACAGTATGACGATATTCCACCAAATAGAGATACGCTCTGGGAACGTATATAAAATATTTGGAACGGTATAGACGTGAATTATATACGACGCCTTGTTACATTATTAATAAGCCGTTATTGATTCGGATGGTATGGTTGGACAAAATATTAGACTGTTTTGTTTTTTCATTGTTTATAAAATGATGTCAAAATAAGTAAATAAGTTCATAACATTATGGACCCGGCTTCCATTCTGATAGATGTAGAATTAAAATAAAATCATGTTTTTCTAAATATTTCGAAAACGATTTAAAGATATTACACTGAACTTTGGCGTATAGTACAGTGGCAGTGTAATATCTTAAATCGTTTTCGAGATATTTAGAAAAAACCGGATTTTAAATTTCCTTCGATATCTATCTCAGAAAGGAAACATTTCCGGACCCATAATGTCATGAACTTATTTACTTATTTTCACTTCCAGAACACATCCTTAAAATATTTCCCTTTCCTCCCGAAACTGTATAAGTTATAATAAAACTGTAGTTTACAATATTTTTTTATTTTGTTGCCTTCATGACTTACCTACCTACTTTCTGCAGAATATGACAAATTCTTATTTCAAAATATTAATTTTTAATAATTAAGGACAAGAAAAATAATGTGGCAAGACAAAATAATTTCAAAATCTGTATACTCTTCTCTTTTTATAATGCATATACTAAAGGCCTGCAATTTATTGTTGTTCCTATTAATTCCTATTAATAGTCCACCGGCTCGCCCCTGTAAAAGTAGTATGCCTTTTAGGTTGGAAACCTTTATCTTGCGTCGACTGTACATACTATTTATTAAAAAAATTGAAGTATCACTAAATGTTTTTTATAACGATCTTGGTAGTATGCAGTTTTGATATAAGTACGATACAAAGAACTATTATGTTTTGAATTAACAAGATCAAAACGATATATTGTACCGGCAAAAAATGACACGCTTTTATTAAAAAAGTTGCCACGCCACTGTCTCCAGCGTCCTTCAAAACAGGTACGTACCAATAAAAAATATCAACCTTTGACCTCGGTTTTGAATTGAAAATTAAAATATGTTGTCATCCAAGCTGAAAAATTGTCGAGATATTGGAATATTTATTTTGCAATTAAAATTGTTTGTCGTAAACACCAAATTAATAATATTTGTTGGGTGTCACAGAAAAAGACCTTGAATTAATTATTATTTTTCTAGACATTCCTAATGATTTTTCTCAATTTTTTGTCCCATTAAAAATTTTAGGTATTGATCTGATGGACTGAGATATGGTATCTTGATTTAAAGTACCTACAGTTCTTTGTGGTGATCTATATTAGACAGATAAATTACTCAAACCGACTCATTAGGTAATCAGAATATTACAGGGTGTCTTGGTTCTCAATGAACGCTACTTATTAGTAAATAATTTAATTGAAAATATTCTTAACTCTTGAATTAAAGTCGAATATATTAAAATAAAATTAAGAATTTGTTAGTAATTCATGAAAATTCTAAAGAATGTAAATCAATGAAATTTCTAGAAAGCATTTTTCATTAAATTGAGAATATGTTCATATGTTCGTTCATATATGTTCGACTACACTGTGATTAGAAATTTTAAGTTTTCCAGAATAAGTCCTCTTATTTACAATATTTTCGAAGCAGTTAAATATGTAAGTATTTGATTAAACGGAGACAATTGTTAATTTAATAATAATAGTTTATTATTTATGTATAATATAAAAAGAAATATGTATATACATACAAAACATACATACATAACAATACCTTTTCCTTACCCAATATGCCTATTTCTTTTGAATCAGGCAACGAAAATTTAAAAATTATTCGGGATACTCCAACTATAGTATAGGATCCCACCATAAAACGACCTTCACCGAGCTGGTTAATGGATGAAAAGTATTTTATATCCAATTAAGTATGTCAATAAATATATTGCAAATGGGTTGTCTAAAAAATTTCAGTCCAGAATATGATTAATTAACAATTAAAAAAAAATTTTTTGTAAACATTTCACTGGATTGGTTAATAGACAAATTCCATACCAATCGAAAGTATGAAGCCCATAGAATATGCAAACGTGAGGTTGACAATTTTTTTCCCGTCACAACTCTTGGGTAGGTAGGTATAAACAGGTAAATCGATACTAGTAACTTGCACCGGTCTGGTTAATGAATTAAAGTTAAATTAAAATAAAGATTATTTCATTACGAACACGGTGGTATAGGGTTGTCTGTGAAAAATCAGTCCTGAATTTCGGTTGTCGAGTTTTAAAAAGTAGTCCAAACGGTATCTGTTTCAAAAAGCCGTATTTGGGTGAATCGTATATCCACGGCGATTTTTGGTTTTTTGGCTTTCAAATATCACTAGAAATGAAAATTTTTCTATGCGCATTAAAAAAAACTTGGGCTTAACTTTTCGCGGCACAATACGTTAAAAAAATTCGAACAATGTCATATTTTTCTTCCTATTTAATTATGTATCTTTTCAAGAGTTGATTTTAGGCGAAAATCGAAGATGAAAAAAATATTTGTAATTAAATTTTTTACAAAACATGACCAGTTACAAATCGAATGAATCATGATTATTATGGTAAAAATCGAAAAAATCGCAAAAATGGGGTTAAAAATCAATACCTTTTAGGGAATTTTTTTGGGGTATTTAAATTCGGTATTGGACCTTTATACTTGCCTCAAGAAAAGTTCGGTTAGATAGATTTTGCAATCCAGATTTTGAAAAAAAATTGCAAATTTTCAAAATTCTGCACAGCAAAAACCAAGGCCCTTAGATACTTGAAAATTTAATCACATATAGAAGGGTTCTCAAGCTTTCAAACTTTTTTGAAAAATTCGAATCCGTCAATTAGGAGAGCTCTGGCGCTTGTTTAAACGTTGGTCGAATTTTTGTACTTATAAACAATTAGAATAACTTTGGGAATATTCAAACCAATTTTTTTAAAGCAGCAGGTTTTAAAAGTCCTTGGAATGACGGTTATTTAAAAAAACAGATCGATTGGTCAATTAGTTACGTAGTTATAGCCGATCAAAGTTAACCGTCATTTACACTAAATATACTGAGACATCCGGGCTAATTTTTCGAAAAATACCTTTGGTATTCCGAGTACTTACCAGGTCTAAGATTACAATACTTTTCTTCGTTGGCAACCTACTTTAAAACGTGTTTAAAGTTATTTGAAGTAATAGACTAGTACTTACAAATGCAAAGTTGTAGGAAATAACTTGATTAAGAAAAATTTACAATGCCAATTTTTTACAAATTTGACTGACCACGCCGAAAAATATTAAAAAATATGTAAATTATCAGAAAAATACACTTTATAAAATAAAAAAAAGTTTCATGCTGTAGGTTTTTGTTTTAAAAATTTAGTCGATTACCTTCATTTACAAGCATCTTTTTAGGGGTGAACCGCTCGCCTATAATGAAGAAAAACTTTTATTGATCAGTAGGTACCTATTTAAAATTTGTATGACATTTATATCCAATACAACCCCATACCTAATTATAACTATGCGTAATTTTAAGAAGTATATCGTTATTTTCTGATATTACGTCTTAGCATTGAGATGAAATTATTAACTATAAGGCAGAACGTCGCACGAAATTTGTGTAATATTTGAACACTGACTCACACCAAGAAGAATTGACTCACGGGATGTGTCATATTCATAATGAGTGGATCAATGTTGGTCGAGGTGGTATGAGACTCAGCGTAATGATCGTTGACTCATATTATGAGTGAATCAAAATGACGTGAGATTTATTTTTTAACCTTTGGTAATTGGGAAAAAATGTACTAAACCTTCACTGTCTAGATGATAGGTATTATTATTTCATGGATAACTAATATACACTCAGCTAAAAAATTAAGGGAGCAGAAAAATTTCCAAATTTTTTTAGTGATTTTTGAAAGGCTGTAAAGAAAAGCATCTTGAAGTTTCTATATTCTAATTTTGTAATGTGCAGTCAATTTAGCTCGACTTGCAAAATTCGTTTGCAAAACTCTGAATAGGTGGGCTACTCGTAGCTCGCCTCTACACCTGTAAAGTGTTTACAGCGGTGGTCATGGGTACCGTCGCTCAACAGTGAAAGACGGAGTGTGAGTAGCACATATTTTCTATGCAGTTTGGGCTCTGTTTAATCCGACTGTATAATAGCTATTCACCGCTTTTTTTCTTAATAAATGTAATTTGCTCAGGTGTGGTGTAAAATTTTGTTACTTACATATTGTTTCTAATGTGTTTTTTTTTTAATTGTAGAAATTTAAGTTGATTGTAGCACTTGTAATGATATCGATGGTGCGAGAAATACTAAACTTTGATGAAAAAGTGATTGAAAAATTTATTTCGGATAAAAGCAGAATAAACAGCGCATAATCTAAGGATTAGATCTGACCGAAAAAGCAGTTCTTAAAAAAAAAGTTAGTTTTAAAAGTTAAAAAGGGCAGTTGCAAAATTTGATTGCTTGAAGTACTATGAAATTGAAACATGAATACTTGTTAAATGCCGGTCCTCTAAAAGGTTAATAAATAAATAACATTTTATTGAAATAAAACAATGACTATGTACTTTGAATACAGTTCATGAACATTTAAAATTAATAAACTCGAAAGGATATAACAAAGAATTAGAGTTTATTGTACGGCATTTAAAAGGTACTGAATTTGGGGGGGGGGTAATTGGGCTTTATGTTGGGAATAACAAGTTATTTGCACAAATCGATTTTTCGGCCGCTTTCTTTGAGCTAGCATAGGGTGATTGATTTTGGGTAGTTCTTAAAATTCCTTAGATTATCCCCTGGAATGAACATTCACTGTAAAAAATAATCTTGAGTATATTTTCCCTATATTTAATAGTAGGTACTTAAAATGAAAATAAGATTAACTTCTTATTTGTGGAAGGGCGAAATGGGCGGTGACTATTAGACGCCTTCATTATAGCCGTCTTTCTCTTTCTCTATCGCACGGATTTCTATGACTTTCTTTATCGCTCTCACGTAACGGCCGATGAACCATGGGGACTTTCCGACCCTGTAGATATATAGGTAGGTATGTTGTGAAAATTATTGTTTACGAAAGAAATAAAACAACCAATTTTATATGAAAGCATTTACTTATAAGCAAGAAAACATAAAAGCCATTAGTTTATTGTCGCAAAAAAGTTTGCTATAAAGAATGTCTCATTAATCATTATCAACTATATTTAAATTCTTAAATCTATGAAATATACTTGTCTTCTTCACGTACTTTGGTGACTTTCATTATTCATCAATAACTTCAAACTTTGCCGAACCTACGATATCCAATAATTGCTTAGATGTAAATGTAGCAATCAATTTCTGTTCCCCATCAAGTTTCGGAACTATATCTACGTCTGTTTTGACTACAGCACCTGGCTTCACATCCGGGTATGGTACAACTTGATTGCGGATAAGAGAGGATCCGGAAATGTTAAACTTACAGTTTGTCAGAACTTTCTTCAGTGGATTCACAAATCTGAGGGTTATTGTGGTGGTTTTCTTTAAGGGAATTTCTGGAGGAATCTTAAAAAAATATGTATTATGTAATTGATGTAGCTAGTAATTACTGGTTTTGCTTGCTTTATTGATCTAATGATTTGAGATCATAGTACACGAAAACCATTTTTTATACTGTTATTTTATTTCAATTCTTTGAAAATGTTCAAATTCCTACCCTCATATTTATTGGTTTCTAAATAGCTGCGTTGACTTACTTTTATTTGGATGTGAGGTTTGAGGACCTGAAAATCATCCTCATCTGCCCAGGTTTGTCTTGTTTCTGTAACTGTAGCAATGGCATATATTTTCATATTGCAGTATTCTACCAATTTTTCCAAGTAATCGTCTGCAGTAACATTCAATTTTAACTCTTCACCTGAAAGGAAAAAGATATTTTGGTAGATATAGCTTAATAGCTAATTTTCAGTTTAATTACGGATGGACAAGGTTCATATAGTATTTTCTCTATACAAACTATATTAAAAAATATTTATACAGGATGCTTCTTAAGTAATGGTATATGTTTGGGTGAAAGTACAATTACATTACAATGAAATTTTGCTTCTTCAAATGTTCCGGACCTTTAAAGACATTTTTTTTATTATTTATGAATATGAGCTCATAATTTTCAGGACCTTAAACAATCAATATTTTATGTTCTTGTAATATTTTTTTCTGTTGATAGACGTTTTGAAAAGGCAGGTGTTTTTTAAAACGCCAATTTACTTTCTTTAAAAAAAAAGTGTACCTACTTCATATATGTCACCAAAATGCATAAAGAAAAATTAATTCAGATTTTTACTACAGTCATCAGCTATGACAGTTGTGTGATTGATATTTTTCTAAGTAAACTTCACTCTTTTACTAACTTTGCAACTACGTTAAACATTTTTTATCACCATTTTAAGATCAATACTAACCGAGATTAGAGCCCTGTTAATATACTTTCGAAGTATTGCATTCAGAGATTGTAGAAATATTTAATTTAATTGCGAATTTAACGAAAAAATGAAATTTAATTAAATTCGAATACCTCAAACTCAGGTACATTTTTTTACAGTGAACAAAGTAGCATTTAAAGAAAACCTCTGTTTTCTCAAAATATCTACTTACACAAAATATAAAAAATATGAAAACAAAAAACTGTTTAAGGTGATCTTATTATTAGTGACTTTAGTGTTAAAACAATAATATTCATATTCGGCCACCTCATTCCCTTCCGCCGTATCAATGTCAAATATCTTAAGTATCTAAAAGTCCCGTCTTTGAAAAATGAATGAAAAAAATCGTTTACTTTTTAAGGCAACCAAAATGTGCTGAGGTAACTTAATCTAAGTTAGTATATTTCCACCCGAGAAAGTTACTCTGCAAATATGTACTATTATTTATGTGACACTTTGTACAGTGTCTTCATATACGATTACAAGTAATATGACCAGTAATTTTATTTGGAACAGTAACTTTATTTCTTTCACGTTGGCAATTAAATTCCGATAAAATTATGGATTATTATTAAAACAGATCAAGATTAATTAAAAAACATTCTGTTTCAACGACTTTCGTTACCAGTAGGTAACCAGTTGTGCAATGTCGGTTGCTGGAAGCAACTTTTAATCCTTATTCAACAAATGCGACTTGACAACTAGTGTATGAACCAAATTATTTAGTTTTCCAAAAAGCTACTTAAAGGGAAAGTAAAGATTGGTCAAATCATTTGAATACCTATTATTTTTTATTTCCCGGCTATGGTGGAAAATCCTAAACTGTATTGAAAAATGTTGTCATTAATCAAGTGGTTTTGAAAAATATCTCTGTTGAATTACCACCTAGACTAAATAGTCCTGTAGCCAGGGGGGGTCCCAATTGCCTCTTTTATTTAGATAGAGTTACCCAAGTGTTTTTTGTGTATTTTGAGCTGCAGAACATGAATTTTTTGGGTAGAAGTTTGCCCGGATGTCGAAACTTGCAAAATACTGAGAACTTAGTTTTTGGCAAAATAAAAAGTTTTTTCTTGTTCTTTGACCCATTTTAAGAAGAAAAAATCTCTTGTAATTTTTTTGTTAAAGCATAGTTTTCGAGATAAACGCCGTTAAAAAGAGCGGTTGCCTTCTTACAGACGTTTAATACACGACCTTGACGCGTACTCTTCATTTCTAGACCAAAGAAACGATGGAAACAGAATGAAACATTAACAATTTAATGAAAATTTGTAATATTACAATAATAAAAATTATTATACAAGTTTAAAAAATAATAATTATAAAAACACCTAAATTATACGATGTTACGCTTTTAATATAAGTAAGTATAAACTTTTTTATTATCGTTTATAAATAAAACTAATATAATTTCGCTAATTTTTTTCATATAAATCGTATAATAATGTTTACAAAGCAAATTAGAATTAACCATGCAAACATTATATCTTTGATATTTCAAATTTTCCGCGCCTTTTTAATGCATTTTGTTTTAAACGATTGTCATTTATTTTTAAAACTTGTTTGTAGTCGCGCTTCAAAATTGCACTGAAGATGTAGAATTATTAACGTTCATGTTACAAGATGAATAGCTTAATTAAATCAGATCTTTGCATTATTTGTCAAAAAAATTTTAATTTTAATTATTGTAATATTTCAATTTTCATTAAATTGTTAATGTTTCGTTCAGTTTTCATCGTTTCTTTGGTCTAGAAATGAAGAGTACGCGTCAAGATCGTGTATTAAACGCCTGTAAGAAGGCAACCGCTCTCTTACATACATGGCGGCGCACCCTTCTGAACGCTCAATCGCTATTTGTTTATAGCTTCAAATAACAGTGGAAAAAACAAATTTTCACACTGCAATTACTCATAATTTGTAGTATTTAACGTGAACTTTCAAACGCCGTCAGCAGAATTACAAAATACCTATTCAATCAAAAGTTATTAACAATTGAAAATCGCAAAAATCGCATTTTTCGAGTTTTTAACGGCGTTTATCTCGAAAACTATGCGTTTAACAAAAAAATTGCAAGAGACATTTTCTTCTTAAAATGGGTCAAATAACAAGAAAGTACTTTTTATTTTGCCAAAAACTAAGTGTTCAGTATTTTGCAATTTTTTTGTTAATAAAAAACTTATCGACATCCGGGCAAACTTCTACCCAAAAAATTCGTGTTCTGCAGCTCAAAATACATAAAAAACACTTGGGTAACTCCATCTAATTGAAGGAGGCAATTTGGACCCCCCTGGCTACAGGACTAAAATAGCCAGAGATATTTACAGTTTCTCCAAGAACAACTACTCAATCTATTAGAGGATCTTCTCTTACAAACACGCATTAATATGTGCTTTATGTAGGATGGTGCTCTACCTCATTTTAGTTTAAGAGTTAGGGAGTACTTAAATAGGGTTTATCCAGATCGATGGATAGGCCGGTCAGGTCCAGTGTCCTGGCCGCCTAGATCACCAGATTTAAATCCTTTGGATTTCCACTTCTAGGGTGATTTGAAAAGACGTGTTTACGCAAGTTCTGTGGCAAGTGAAGATGAACTGCGGCAAAGGAATTTCTACCATAGCCAGGAAATAAAAAATAATATTCAAATGATTTGGAGAGTACAGCCATCCTTAATTAACCGCGCTCGTGAGTGTATTAGGCAAGGCGGTGCTCATTTTGAACAATTCTTATAATAATTAGTAATTTTTAGTCCTAAGTAGATATTTCTTATATTTCCAATTTTTTTCTGTTTTGTTTGTTATTTTCTCTTTAAACGGTTTATGTTTAACTTTCCCTTTAAGTTGTTGGTTCATACACTCGTTGTCAAATCGCGTTAATTTAATTTAAGGGTTAAAAGTTGCTTAAAAACGAAATGCATTGAAATTTGTTTATGCGAATATCTTGATAACAAGGAGATATCGAAAACGAACAAGAGTAACTTATTTATGGAATGAAGGACGTTCTATCAAATTTTCAATACACACTATCCATAATTCTAAAGGCAATTTTCCTCTATTTATCAAAAGAAATCCTAACTGACACCATATACAAGCAACGCCAAAATTAGCTAAAAAATTTTATTTGTCATGTCAAAAAACACAACTGTGCGCCAATTTTTATATGTTCATACTCTGATACTTTTCAAAATTATTGAGAAATTTTAAAATAAAATTCAAACACTGAAGGCTCTGTATCTTTGAAACCAGCAACATTTGCATAGCTCAATCGAGATTTTCCAATCTTTCGGAGACATCCTGTATATTTTATCGCATTATTACTTCACTACTTCAAATTTTTTAAGAATCACAGAGCCCTCAGAAATCGTTTTAGGAAAAAATGGTTTGACGAGAAGAATCGGTTCTGATGATAATTTATGACAACGACACTGTAACACTTTGTATATCAAGTTTTTCGATTACTTCCGTACTTCCTAAGACGATTATCGTGAAAATTATACTTACTACTGTTTGGTTTCATTACAAATTGACCTTCTTGTTTGATAATTCGTTGGGCTCTCACGCCAGTGTAGTAAACACTAGCTGCGGATAGTGCACATTTGATGTGACGTTCTTTGTCGCTTTTGTTCTTGATTTTGACAATAACGTTGAAGTTTTCTCCAATTTTGATTTTGTCAAGTTCCTGAAAAATAAAATACACATCTATACCAGAATAATATAATATGGAATACATTTACGATCTTAAATAGTCAATAGCATAAGAATTTGATTCGTCGGTAAAAGGTAGTCAAGAGGGTCCATCTAATTGTTGACACTGGCGACAGTTTTAGTGGAAGTTTCTGACGGTCTATAAATATCAAAATCTGTGAACAAACGTCAGCTCTTGCTTCGACTTATCTGAGTTATCGTAGTTTACAAAATCAATCCGCAACCGTCTTTATGAAAACATGAAGAAACATTGTTTCTATCTTCAATATTTAGATTAAGATCACTACTTTATTTAGATACTTACAAACTTTTGAATGTTAAATGGCAAATTAGTTCATTTTATGAACCTGAAGGATTGCTTCAAATAGTTGAAATTCACTACGATGTCTAATTGGAAAATTACATTTTTAGTAAGGTTATTTCCAAAGTCAAAATAATGTTTAATAAATAGAATTATGATGAAAATAATTAAGAGAAACGTTTACGTTCCATCTTATATTGTTGTATTTTTGTTATTAGTGTCAGTACCTTTGTTTATTTCAGTGAAATTGTATATTTTATAAATAATCTACCTGTAAATCAAACTCCATGTCCTCTAATTCAGGTTCTGGTAAGGCGTAGAATCTCTTTGCTGCCTCAGTTCCTCTGACAGCGTTTAACAGAGAGAGGCGTTCTGCTTCGGTGCCTTCTTTCGCCTTGTACTGAGAAGTAATGTCCAGTCGATCTCTATCTCCGTTGGGATCAAACATGAAAGGGGCTTTTGTAAGGATAAATCGACCAATACTGGAATATTAACGAGATTGAATAATTTAGTTTAAGCTTC
This sequence comes from Anoplophora glabripennis, assembly GCF_000390285.2. NCBI lineage: Eukaryota > Metazoa > Arthropoda > Insecta > Coleoptera > Cerambycidae > Anoplophora > Anoplophora glabripennis. The sequence continues at coordinate 39,874 of NW_019416920.1, forward strand.
TCTAAGTAAGAATGAAAGTAACTAAACAAATAGAAAGACGAATTTACTCTGAAATTATACGATATCATGTGTGCTGAATCATTATAATACTTCAAGACTACTACTCTTTTATATCTTTACTTGCTTTGGAAATTCTCTGACTTACTGATATTTGTTGCAATAGATTTTGGAATATCCCATTTCGCAAGTTTTGTCTTCTTTCCATCTCATTAAATCTGCGTTGACAGAGGCAATCATGAAAGGAATGTCATAATTGAATCCGACATTACCTTTCCTTATGGCTTCTAAAGATGATGGTCCACATTGGTAGAATCCCTCAGATGTTTCTTGAGGCGTCGCATCAATAGCTTGCCAGCCACCATAGCCTGAAATAAATAAGCACAAGTGGAAAAAAAATTTTTGCCGATATCATTTTGTATTTAATTATATTTTGAAATAAATTTTTAGATAATTACAGCAAGCCGTTGTTTGAATTTTTGGTAAATTCACCAGGAAAATAGATTAATATTCTATTGCATAAAATATGTTACTACATTTTGCTTCTTGAAAAAGTTACAGGCCTTAAAAATTTGTTCTATATACAGGGTGTTCTGAGAAACATTAGCATAAATTCAGGGCTTGGCAGAATTTCAAAAAATATTACAATTTGTTTCTATGAACTATGGGCATATCTTTTTCGTTTTCAAGATACAGGGCGTTGAAAATAATTTTTTATAATCTAGTTTCGGTTCTATCTTCCACAAAATTGGAAAGAATTAACTGAAATTTTGTTATGTGGGGTTTCCGGGGATACTAAATGCTCTGGAGTTATTAATTTTTGGCTATATCATAAAGGGCGTTCAGTGCAGTACTCCGCGGGAACGTTTTAAATCCTAACTTTTTCGAGGTTAATTTTTTTTTGCCCTTTTTGTCACTTGCTGTTGTTGCAAATTTTATTCTAAACAAAAAAGGTGCTCTTGCAAGAAGTCCTAAAATTTGTCCTTTTTCGAGAAAAAACAGGCATAGTGCGCCGAAGTCAAGCAGCTAGTATCCCAAATTGTTGTTTTTTATTATTAGAACATGTATTTATTTTAATTCGTGTAATAAGAAATTTCTACTTGCTACGATATGAATACCGGTAATAATTATTCAAACTCGGAATATACCGATATGTTGCTGACTTTAGGCGAATATTTAGGGAACAGTTTTGCTGTGAGGCGATATTCGGAAAGATTTCCTGGTCGCAGATTACCAAATAGAAATACATTTTTGGCCGTTGAAAGGCGATGCCGGGAGACAGGCTCGTTTAAGCCAAAAAAAGTAAATTCGGAACGACCAAGAACTACAAGGACTGCTGAAAAGGAGGACAATATATTAGATATGGTATTTCAGGAGCCCTCAGTGAGTATCAGAAAATTATCACAAAGAGCAAATGTGTCCGTGTGTGCTACTTGGGAAATTTTAAAAGAGCAACATTTTCACCCATATCATTATATAAAAAAGTTATTACCAAATGATTACGAACTCCCAACAGACTTTTGTCAATTGCTGGAAGAAAGACAAAATGAAAATCCGAATTTCCTACGATCTATCCTTTTTACAGACGAAGCGATTTTCACTCGAACAGGAGTGTTTAAAAGTCATAATGAGCATCTGTGGGTTGAACAAAATTCTAGGGCCAAAAAGGAGTCCCAATTTCAACATTCATTTAAAGTAAATGTTTGGGCTGCTGCCACTATAGGGAATCAGTTACCACATCCTGGATAGTAATTTAAATGTGACAAAGTATTTAGATTTTTTAAGAAATAGTCTGTTCGAAATTATTGAAGATAATATTCCACTATTAGCAAGAAATAATGATTATTTCATGCATGATGGCGCTCCACCACATTTTACTCGGGTATGCAGAAAATGGCTTCATGAAAATTTTCCTGAGCGATGGATCGGTCGAGGTGCAGATGCTCCAATTCACTGGCCTCCAAGGTCACCAGACCTTAATGCCGTTGATTATGTAGTTTGGAGCTATGCCAAACAAGAAGTATATGAAACAGAAATAAATTCAGCAGAACATCGGACACAAAAGCTTGTTGATGTTTTCAACCATCTAAAAGACAATTCAGAACTTTTAAAAAATACATTGTTTTCATTACAAAAAAGAATTCGTTTTTGTATTAGTGAAAATGGAGAACATTTCGAACACTTATTCTGATTTTATTTTCCTTGAATTTTAATTTTCTGTTAGTAATAATTAGTTATTCTTGTTTTTTTTTTCAATTGTATTCAGTATGTGTTAAACTTTTCAAGAAATAAACTAACTATTACTTCTAAGAATAACTTTGATTTCGAGTTTTATTAATAAAACTAATAATAATAGCAACTAGGTGCTAAAGCCTACTTGAAATAAAAAACAACAATTTAGGATACTAGCTGCTTGACTTCGGCGCACTATGCCTTGTTTTTCTCGAAAACGGGCTTTTTTTTAGCATTTATTACAAGAGCACCTATTTTGTTTAGAATAAAATTTGTCATAACAGCAAGTGACAAAAAGGGCAAAAAAAAAATTAACCTCGAAAAAGTTAGGATTTAAAACGTTCCCGCGGAGTACTGCACTGAACGCCCTGTATGATATAGCCAAAAATTAATAACTCCAGAGCATTTAGCATCCCCAGAAACCCCACATAACAAAATTTCAGTTCATTCGGTCCAATTTTGTGGAAGATAGGACCGAAACTAGATTCTAAAAAATTATTTTCAACGCCCTATATCTTTAAAACGGAAAAAGATACGCCCATGGTTCATAGGAACAAATTGTCATATTTTTTGAAATTCTATCAAGTCCTGAAATTATGCTAGTGTTTTCAGAACACCCTGTATATATTTTTTAATATAGATCCGTCACTGTATACAGGGTATCACCTAACGAATGTTACTATACCATAACCATAACCCAAATGGTGTCGATTTAACCAAACTTGCTTAAACGAAAAATGTCGCAAAAAAAGTTACAGGGTGTTAAAGTTTCTTTTTTATTTCTTGTTTTCTCCTTAACTCAAAACCCAGTTAACCGATTTGAGCAAAATTTGCTGTTACTTAGTTTCTCTTCATAAAGTATACAGTGATTATGTTCCTATTAGGTTAAATCATACAGGGCGTTCATTTTACTACAACCCTTTGTGAATATCTTTCTGTATGTTTGAATTTTTACACGCAACTCTCAAAAGTCGAAATTGTGTCTGATTATGAAGATATTACATAAAATATTTATTAACACATATCTCATAGTTTTTGGAAATAACTACTTACGTATCCATAATAAACATAATAAATAACATAATCAACTGAAAGGTTGCAAAGTTCCTCTCCTATATTAGGTGTTAAGAGTTGTAAACAACTCCTTTGAAATAACCCCAAAAGTTAAAGTTGGTCATGGAAAATTTCGACAATAGAGTGTGTATGTGCCAGCAAATCTACGGAGTTCATTTACCAGGCATTTACAATTTTTAATTAAAAACATGTGTTCTCTATCAAAGTTACTTCTTGCGTAAATTTTATACATATTTATAGAATAATAAAGAGATTTTCTTACAATTAGTATGTACCCACCTGGTGGAAGATCGGGTCTAGCCATGTATACGTCGTTCCAGACATGATAGTTCCAAATAGAATCTTCCCCCATTGCATTATTAGGATCATAAGTTAATTCTTCATTGTTTTCGTTAAAATATTTGTCAACGGTCAAAGTCGCGTTAGCGTCATGGGCAGAAACAAGGTTGGACACCACTCTTGAGGCAATTCCAAGCGCGCGGCAAACTGAAATTTTTATTTACAAATGACAACAAACAAATAAATAAATACATTGAATGCGAACATTGGTTATTTAAGAAGTTATTAGATACTTAAGTTTAATAATATATTTATTAAATTTATGGCCACTGATGTTTGGAATAAAAAACAATCATAATAACTAACAGCAAATCAAAAACCATCATGTTCTTATAATTTATGCCAGACTAACTCATCTGTTGTGATAGATACTTATATGTCTCATTGATTATTCTAAAATTGGCCAAAAAATTAGAACCAGTTCTATTGTCTCCAATTTCTTGGTCACTATTGAAACTAGAAAATTTTACGACAATTATTGTATTACATGTACCATATACAGGGTGAGTCGGAAGAATCGCACCAAACCCTGGATTCTACAAGTCAAAATAATAGGAAAAAACTCAAATGTTGTTATGCGATTTTCAATTGTTTTCAAGCCATTAACTACATTTCAATAAAAAAATAATTTATTGATATTCTATTAATCATAGTGTTCCTAGATTGTATGTTCTAAACCACCACTATTGACTTCTAAACACTTTCTGCTTCATCTATGAAGGGCGTTTGTAGCTCTCCTGATTGCTGCATGCGTCTTTCTTTAATAAGTGTTGCAGTATTGATGATAATTGGTGCCCCCCGAGTGTTGGCTCTAAATTTGTACATTTCATTTTTGGATCAGCCCCATGAACATAAATCTAGTGATATGAGGTCTGGAGATCTTGGAGGCCAACTAATAGGACTACCGCGGCCAATCCAACGCCATGAAAACCTCGCTTAACTGGACGAGCGTAATGTGCAGGAGCTCCATCGTGCTGGTAATACATTCGCATTCTCATGTTTATAGGAACATCCTCTGGTAGAACTTGTAATTCATTTTATAAAAAAAATAAATATTAGTGGTCTCCTGTGAGTCGATTGTCCAAAATGAAAGGGCCAATTAAGTAACCATCGATCACACGTTTACCGAAAACCTATGCTGAAAATTACTTTCGAGTGTTGCGTGAGAATTTTAGGCTCACGATATATGAGAGTTCCGTGTATTAGATATACTGTTACTGATGAATGTTGCTTCATCCTTAAAAAGTATGAGGGATACAACAAGATGATTATTATTGATCTATCGACAAAACTCGATACGCTTCCGATTGTAGGTATTGTACCTGGTACGGATATAAGCTTGCTCGTCTTCACGAGCACGATTTGTATGCCTCTTTATTTGTGGAATGCCCAATTGAGTAGCAATTTTTCGTCAGCTGGTAGTTGCATCTTCTTCTACTAGACTCAGCATATTTTCTACTTTTTCATATGTTACATTAGCACTGGGAAGCTTTCCGGTTTCGCACAATTTGTTAAAAACTCTGATAAATATGTTTTTATCAAGACATCTGTCATATGGAAACCGTTGACGATATTTTTCAGGAGCACCATTACAAAAATCATAAACAAACACCATATTTGCATACTCCAAATTTTAATATGTTCTTGGCATTTTGTAACACTTTCATCGTACAAACGTATAATCAAATGTTAAACATAAAATTACACTAACAAATATCCTACTATTGAACTTGGAACATGACATAGGTACTCTGATTCAAATTTTTTAAATTTGTAATTACTTATAGTCTTTCCGAAGTTGGTTGAAGATGTATAAAAACGCCTAGCAATAAAATTTAATGACTTTCATAGGCGTTCCTAAAAAAGTTTTCTGCTAAATATAAAAAAATTATAATAATTTGTATATAATGTATAGAAAATTTCTAATATACGTTCATTTGGCCAACAATATACATATTTTAATTATTTATGTCCTCAATTTTCTTTATATAAATTATAAATGGTCCGAATTACGACTTTCGTCATGTCATCGATATTTTTAAATTTTTGTTTTCGCTTCCTCTTTACGCAATGATCTATAACACCTTGTTTAATAACACGAAAAATTGTGAACACTGAAACTTTAGTTAATATGTGAATTATATTTATAATCTCATTATCTGATTTGTCATTTTCTTCCTTTTTTAGACAATTGAGAGGCTGACATTGAACATTTAAATCTTTATTCTTAAATTCTAAATCTGTTTCATCAACAACCGGTTCTATTAATTCACTATTGTCTGGCGGTATTTCGTTTTGTTCCGTTTCAAAAGGTCTGCAAAATGCCATGTTGTAAACAAAATGTCCGTCTTATTTCTCGCTTTCGCAGTTGTAATCTGAATGGTTAATAGAGGTGCCTATAAGAAATTAAAATTACCTGAATCACACCAAATACCACATTGCTTCACTGCACTGCTAGGCAATTTGTCAACAACTGAAATTTATGGCCGGTCGCCCAGTACGGCTGTGTGTATGCGGCGTTTGCCCGCGCTTGCATTCTTCAACTTGACGACCAGACCTGTATATGGGTATGGCTAAATAAATATGGAAACAAGTTTTTCAAATATTTCAGTGCCGAGTTGTTGCGTAGCGACCGAATTTGGTACATACTCGCTAGCTCTTTGGTCTTCAATTGAGATCGGAAAGACTATACCCTATAACTTGAAAACAAATGAAAATCGCATAATATTTGAGTTTTTTGTTATTATTTTGACGTGTAAAATTCATTCCTTTGGCCAATTTCTTGAACAACTTATGGATACAAAAATTGATAAATGTAAATCAGGTTTCAGAGAGTAATGAGAAACGAAACGTATTTCGAATAACAATAATATTTCCAAGAAAATCATGCTTCCAATTATAATAGACTTCTCGGAAATTTCATGCCACAACGTAATTCCTCTTATTTCGAGAAGCAACTACCGCAGCATTCTGTAGATAACCCCCAGTACTGTTTTATAAAATTTGTGGTAGTTGCTAAATATTCCTTTTATCATGACTGACATATAGAGACAGGGGAAAAACTTCTTTAGAAATGTGAGTTATAAATTTACTGTAATACTGTTTTAATTTTCAATAGTTTCTAGTGTTTAATTCTAAAATTGAAGTATTATTGACTCAATCAACAAAAACACCTTAGAAAAATCTAAGTGGAACACTTCAAATCAGTACCTACAGTGTATAAGATGAACTAACTGCAAAAAAATGTTGCTTGATTTCTAGTAATTATTAAAAATAATAATTTATTTATACGACACTTAGTTCAGCAGGGGTACAACTAAGCTTTATTATTTCATCAATTACATTATTTTTGAAATTACATTGTTTTCCAAGAAAAAGAAGTATTTGTATTCACTTTGCAGGAAGCTTTTCCACTACTTAAAATTACAAAAATGAAATGAAAACTCATAACAAAGACTTTTCTGTAAGAAAATAATTTTCAACAAAGAAACTGTTAGAGACAATTTAGGACCACTTCATTTATTTTGACTAGTTTTAAGTACACTACAAAGAATGTGAAAGAACATTTTTGTTAGTTTTATTCAAAAGCAATAATTTCGACTGAAAAAAAGTATCTTACTTGCTGTCACAACGCCAGAAAATACCCAACATTGCCCATAATTAACTGCTGTTTCCGTGTCTAAATATTCTTGTAAAATAGGAACTGATCCTGTCCAAGCTGATGGAGCGGTACCATCCTCATAGTTACCATCCCATCTTCCAGTTAATATGCCATCATCGTCGTTGCTGTTGACCATTTTGGAAATCATTCTGGTTACTTTGATTGGATCACCACGGCTATAACACATCATTTTCATGTTGATATTTTATAATAAGTTCCAGATAATAGGTAGATCGCATTTATGGAATGTGTTACTAACGATACATCAACTAAAAACGTTTAAATAGATACTAAATATTACAATTTCAATTAAAACGGTTTAAGTGCTGATATATGATCCATCTTTCTAAGGGCCAATTTCATAATGGAATTCAAAAATGCTTTTTGTAGATTTTAGCACTACTTATTTAAATTTATTATAATATTGACTCCGAATTTGATAATTTCAGAAAAGCTTGTTCATTCGAGATTGAATCGATGGGTTGAACCCAAAGATTTTTCTGTATATTAGGTATATACAAACTTTAGTATCAAATCCGGCAAAATCCAACTGTCAGTATCAAATACGGCATTCTCCATTTATTTTCCTTCCTTAATTTTTCCAAAAATGCTAAAAATTAAAGTATATTGACTTTAAAATATGATATAGTTCACCATTTTATTTTATTGGAAACTATGCTGCGCTTTACCAAAAAGTGAAAATGGTGGAGATAGCCACGTTTGATACTAGGGCTCTCAATATTCAAAGAGTAGATGTTAAATATTGCACTTGAAAGAGCATTATTATAATGTTAGACATTCTAATATGAATTTTACCAGCAACGAATTTGTAATGCTATGACTCTCAAAACCGGCTTAAAACAATTAATATTAGTTACCTGGCGTGGGATAATCCAGATTTTTCAAACATTAACATGGTGGCCTGCAAAACACACGCGTCGAATTGGCCAAAAACCCATTCGCGACCTTTGGTGGTACCATACGGGCCTACCCAAACCTTTCCAACGTCAGTCAGAATATATTCATCCAGCATCCTCTCATCTGGCATGTAAACCAGATCATCTAACAACAACAGATTTTAAACTTTTCACATTATGCAGAGTGAGAGTCCTAATTAATATGTATAAGATTTCACTGTGTTGTGTTCAATAAAAATCGTTTTTTCTTAATTTGAATATTTAATTAAATGAACTAATGCAAACAATTAAAGGGTCAAAAGAATTTCCGAAATTTTTCCGTGATTTTTGACGCACTGAATTTAGGTGAAAAATGGTCGTATCGGGAATTAAAAAAAGTATTTTGAAGCTCTAAGACTCTAGTTTTTAGATCTTTCTGTCGACATTTTTTAGGAGCTACGGTTATCATGCAATTCTAAGAAATTGCGCGACAAAAAAATTTTGCAAATTTTCTTTTTTTTCCGAGTCCACCGACTTGAAAAATTTGTTTTTTGAGCCAAGCCAGATGGACCAGATAGTTTGTTTATTCAGCTTCAATTTCCTTTTTTTTTTAAATTTCGATACGACCATTTTTCATCGAAATATCGGACTTTTAATGGAAAAGGATCCTTTTGTCTTCAATCATCGATATCTCGGCGACAAATGGTCGTACAGCGAATTGAGGGGTGTATAAATTTCCTATAACACGCAACTATTCGGATTTTTTTTTCATTTTTTACACGAATTTAAAAAAAAAGGAAAAGAAGGGTAATTTTTAGAAAATTGACGGCTGAATTAGAGATATTCACGAAATGACTAATGTTAAGCATGACTTTTACAGTTCGATATACCCAGTAGAACTCAGTGAAGTTTCATTTCGATCTAACGAACTGTTTCTTTGTTTCAAACAAACTTTTGAAAAAAATTAAAGGTTCACGTTTTTGAGCTTAAACACTTCATAATCATGATTAAAATGGAAAAAAAATTTTTTTTGAGATTTTCTCACATTTTTACCGCAAATAACGTTTAAATTGACGAAATTTATTTCCAGAGAAGAAAAGGGGTTTTGAAAAAAACTGTTTTTTAAGTGATTACAGAGTGCACAAGAATTAATTAGAAATTTGTCTCAAAAAACGGTATAAATCGGGATCGAAATCTGGATTGGGTCATCAACTTTAATTTTAATTTAATTAAAATGACGAACAGAAGCATATGACGAAAAAGCCGATTCGTGCTGGAAACAATTGGATTGTGTTTTCTTTAACGTCTGGAAGGTTTTTCAAAAAAACAAAAAAAACTTCAAAATGCTTTTTTTTTTTCATTCCCGACACGACCATTTTTCATTTAAATACAGTCTGTCAAAAATCACGGAAAAATTTCGGAAATTCTTTTCCCTTTAATTTGATGCATTAGTGTATATAAAATTTAAAAATTTCAAGATTATCGTCCTATAGCCTACTGAATTATATTTTATCTTGCCCCGTGAATGATTTTAATATCAAATAAAAAAATTCAAACAAAGATAAACGTGCTGTAGTAGTTTGGTTATAACTACAGTAAATATTATTTCATTAAAATTGTATAAGTTGTTCTATTGAATAAACTTACGGCAATTCCAGGGGTTAAACAAAAAGTACAAGCTGTTTTCATTATTGTAAATTTTTGGTTCTTCAGTGGAATTGAGAATGCTCGTCTCGATTTGAAGATTCCATAGACCAACGGGTATGGTAGGAGGAGCAAACACCTAAAATCCAAGACAATTTTATTACAGGTTTGAAGAGATGCAAGGTTAAGCGATGTATTACCTGATGCATCAATTTAAGTCATATGTTTTACAAAATCTGTGTCAATAAAATTCTCCAAGAGAGGAAAAGGCAAATATGTATTGGTGGATAAGAGACAACTTAAATTGTTTTATATAAATAACTTTCAAAATAAACGAGGGTCAAACAATGAAAAATGACTGGCTGTGTGTTTGATAAAGACAGTGTGTTAACATTATTTTTTCGACTACTATTTGCAAAAGAATGATCTATAAAGTTCTACACTGTCTTCAATTATAGTGACAAATTTGAATAATAAAAACTGAATTATTCCCAGATTACCTGTAATGAAATAGTTTCCGAATCCGAATTGACAACATTCGCAAACCATAACTTCTGCTCATCATCAATACGCCTCTTTTTGGTGGCGTCAATAACTACCACCCCTCTAGTACCTTTAATGGGATTTGGATATGGACCTAAAAATAAATAGTAAAATTATCAAGTGTATTAACATTTTCAATTGTAATACCATAATCGAAGAGTAATCTAACTAGGTCCTTATTTTTGTCGAATCCGCGGTTTGCGAATCTTACAGCTATAGTGAATTGCAATCCACGTCGGAAAATGGCAACCGGATTTTCTTCATCGTGAACCAGCTCGTATTTATCCGTTTTATGTATTGTCGAATTTTCTTTGGGATAAAGGTAAACGGACTCTATATCCAGGGCCATTCTGAAAAGTATAATATTTTATACAGGGTGTCCCGTGACTCGATGGCCATAGCTTAAGATCGTATTCCTAGAACAATTTTAAGTCGAATGTGCATTATACGCTTTGTCCAAAAGGAATTACGGGCAATATTAAAATTAACAGTAAATAAATCTGGTAGGCCATGTAATTGTTTTGTCATATTGTATGGTTTCTGCATGTACGGTGACATTGTTTATTCTTTGACGTTGTAATTTTAAGATTAATTTGACATGGCTACGTTTTCAAATCAAGAATATGCCGATATTCTCTTTAGTTATGGATACTGCGACGGAAATGCAAGAGCGTCAGTGACGGAATATCATCGCAGGTTTCCTGATCGAAGAATACCTAATAAGCAGTGTCCATAAATGTGCAATGTCAGTTGACAGAAACAGAGGTATGTTTCCTAAAGCTACTGCAAAACGTCCCGTGCAGTAAGAACTTGCCGAAGAAGAAGCTATTCTTAACATGATGAAAATAGTACCTACCTCTACTAGTATACGAAGAATATCTAATCGTGTTCATGTTAATCGAATGAAAGTGTGGAGAACATTACACAATTTTGGTTTGTACCCATATCACATACAATCTGTTCAACATTTACAACCAGTAGACTATGCAGCACGTGTTGTCTTTTGTCGTTGGTTGATTGCACACCCACAGCTTTGTTGACAAATTATGTTTATGGATGAAACCACGTTTAATAAAGATGGAATTAGGAATACCAGAAATTCACATTCGACACTTGAGAACCCTTTGGAAATCATAATAATATTTGGTACGGTGTTCTTAATAACCTTCTTATTGGGCCATTCGTGTTTCAAGAACGTTTAACATCCGAGCATTATCTAAATTTTTTACAAAATGCGTTGCCAGGATTAATGGAGGATGTTCCACTTCAGAATAGAGTTAACATGTGGGTTAACATCGCATTTTAGTGTAAATGTGAGAGAATATCTAAATAACAACTTTGCTAACTGGTGTATTGGAAGAGGAGGTCCAGTTGTCTGGCCTCCGAGGTCGCCAGATCTAACGCCTCTTGACTATTATCTTTAGTGACAAATGAAAAGTCTAGTGACTCTATTGTATTCAAATAAACCACAAACCAGAGATGAGCTAATTCAAAATATTATGATTGCAGCTGCCGTCATACGAGATGACCCAGATGCTCTTCAAAGAGCTACGTCTTCAATTATTAGAAGAACAAGAATGTGTTGTGAGGCAGCGGGGGAACATTTTCAAACAAACCTTTAATTAAATTTCTGCTAGCAATAAAAAAATTCGTAATTAATAAAACATTACATTACTTTATTCAACATACTCTTTGCTTTACCAGATTTATTTACTGTTAAATTTAATATTGCCCATAACTCCTTAACTATTGAGTTTTGGACAAAGTGTATAAGGCACTTTCGGCTTAAAATTGTCCAAGGAATACGACTTTAAGCTATGGCCATCGAGTCACGGGACACCCTATGCAATATGGGTCAAGAAAACTTTATACACACAACTTCATTTTATTAGGATTCTGCATGCAATGGATTCTAGATAAGTAAATATAGGCGGTGTCCAAAAATTGCTAAACTTTCTCACTCGGATTCAAACATCTTCAAAAAAAAAATGGAGTTGTTCACTAATCCAAGTATAAAAGGTAATATTTTTTTAAGATCGAATGTTTAAATTAAAATTGTTCTAAATGGCGTCCTTATAACTCAATATACTTTTCAATAAGTATTCTCTCTGAGTTTCAAGGAAAAATGTTTATACAGGAATTTGGAGGTAGACATAGCATCAAAGGTGTCGCAAGGGTATCTACCTTATAAGCCCTTACAGACAAGTACATGTATTTTAATTTTTTTGCTTACGTGTTGGAATATACTTTTTGGTAAAATATGGGTGCTTTATAACATATTTCGCCTTGTAACTTTTGTAACAATCAAGTTAACTTGGATCGAATCGTACTATAAGTATAAAATAATAAATGTCAATAAAATTATTATTATTATTATAACTTAGTCTTTCAGATGTCGGATAAAAACAATTATGATAAGTATTCAATTTCAATTACTTAATGGAGGATATCCAAAAGGTAGGCGTGATGTAAGCGTTCTACAGTGCGGGCTCCATGTTTTCCCGATTTGAACCCAAAGGTTAAAAATTATAAATCTCCCATATCTATGCCACTGAATTAGTTTTTAATTGTAAACTTTTATCAAAGAGTATAGTTTAATGACCTTATTAAATATCTAAAGAATTATTTTTTTCTGAGCCAAGTATATCCAAAATTAATTTTTGTCCTTGTTTTTAACTTCATTACCTTATAACTTCTAAACTCTTAATAATTAGACACAGGTTTACATATTTTTTAATTACACTATAAAATAAAACTTTCTTAAATTTGAACGAAGAAGACTCTTCTGCATTTTTGATAGTTTTAATGTTTATTCTATGTTTAAACCACTACCAAACTTATATAACCATACGGAAACGAAAGATACCTCGGTAAAATTATGCTTCCTTCCGGTGTTTATACGTAATTTTCGGTGAATTTATTTGTCGAGGGTTTTAGAAAATCTAAACCAGTTAGAAACAATATCACTGTACCAGTTATACAAGTTTTCTCCAGAGTATAAGACAGCTTACAAGTTGACAATGCATTCAGCATAAGGAAAAAAGCACATATTTTCCTGCTGTGTTTATCATTATGTTTCCTGAACTTTTATACGCCTATTGAAAAAAAAACGCGTAGGTGACTATAAACATAATCACACCCCACAGAATGCTTTTATGAAACTATTAACACATGAATTAATCATAATTATTGAGTATTTTTTACAAAATCCTCGACAAAACAGGAAAAGTACATTCCGATGTTCACATGGGCGCCTATGTTTTCCGTTTTCACTGCGAAAAAGTAAAGGAAGGTTCTGTCATTGTCTTAATAAATGTGCATTTTAATATAACTCCGCCATTTTTTAAAATATTTCAAGGAAACTTGGTATTGGGTTTTTTGGATAGCCGAAGCTCATTTTTTTCCTAAAATATTAAGGTTGTTAGGAGTATATACCAGAAAAATTAATCTGGTTCTTTTTTTATTTACTGTAAAAAAGATATACCTGTTGCGTGTCACTAAAATGCAAGTTTTTTGGCCTAATTAATATTCCCTCTTTTCTAAATTTCCAACTTTGTCAAACTGTTTCACAATTTCGATAAACTTTTTTCTAATAATAATTCAACATCTCTAATTCTTATTTCACATAACTATATTCGAAGGTCTTTAGCTGCCGACATTAGTTTAAATTGTAAAAAAAAATAAGTACAGCTTAACTTTTTAAAAAATAAAGTTTAATTAGGTTAGAATGACCTCAAATAAACTGCTGTCCGTAAGTAACCTTTTTGGTAAAAAAATGATGTTTCATAAAATACCTACGTTTTCCCAAAATCTCAGGCATTGTTACTATTTTTAACTTAATAAGGCTAAAGTTTATTGAAATATATTAAAGTAACATTTGTATCCAAAGAAATGTTTCTTGAAGCATGGCTCATTGTTTTCGGACACCTTGTAATTTGAAATACTTCAAATATAAAAGTAAGATAAGTAACATAATGCTATTTTCCTATTGTCATAAATAGGTAATTTAAACAGAGGCAAATTTTTTTTATTTTTCATTTTATGATTAAAAAAATAGGTCCTAATTCTTGTTTTTGGTTCTGTTCAGAGGTAGACAAATGTAGTTTTAATAAAAATAGTATCTGTTTTTAACCTTAGAACTTAATAATGCCAGTTAAGGAACGTATAAATAGCCAATTGCTTTCCAACATTTGGTTTATACTGAGTGTCTACATATCCCCTTAACAGATGTTGGTAATAATGGCATTAAAATTTTGCGCGCTATGAAATTCTGCTTCGTTAAAAAGATAATCTGTAACATATTTATATTTCTGAAAAATCGGGTGGGCCTTGTCAGGAACAAAAAAATATTTTCTTTGTAGGAAAATTTATTTGAGAATTAAAATGTATTTCCGTATTCTAAATTTGGAAAAAAATTATTTACTTTATTTTTTCAATTTCTCCATACCAATACCTCATACCCCTTTTTTTGTAAAAAATCGGGAAAAATTCTATAAAAGGTTCTTTAGAATTAAAAGTGATATTAATTACTAATTTTGGTTCAATTCATTTCTTTTTTCATTTCTCTACTGAATAGCGAATTATTGAGTTTTAAGGATAAAATAAATCCTGTATATGTAGGTCAATCTAAAATAGCAATTTTTTTATATTTGAACAAAAGCAGAGTTTTTTACAAAATAACTTTTTTTTCATTATATGAAGAATAAAAAAGTTTTCCTCCCTTTTAACTACATCCGTAAATACACTGTATATTGTGATTCAAAATGATTATATGAGAGTGTGATACAAATAATGTGTAAGTTATAAGCAAACTTATGAAAATAAAAATTAGAGGATAGTACAATTTTACTACAAAATAAAAGGAAAATAAATTCAGAACTTAACACTGAGAAAAATAATTGCATTCGAGATAATTATTCAGAATCTACAAAAACAATAATAAAAATATTTACTTTATCATTTAACTTTTAAAAAATGTTTGCATTAACTATTGGTACAAAACAAATGCATAGTAAAGTCGTTACCTTTTTTGTCATGCACGTCTAATCACTCACTATGTCTGAAGTATACTAACAGCTTTCAATAACGTTTCATTCAGAAATCGGAAAATGTTTTGAACTGCTTCCTGTGTTTATATTTCCGTCACCACAAATTCCGGTAATTGTAAGTGGGAGTATATATGAAATAAAATATCTTGATCTTGATAGTAACTTCTCCAAAAATAAAAATATAAAAGTTGTGCTTTTACGTTTGAATAATTTTAAAAAGTGAAAGTGTATAGGTATGTATAATAGGTTGAACAATTTCCAGGTTGATTTTCCCGTCATCAGCTTAGACTCTTGGCGTTTCGAGAAACATTCACTTTTTTAAGAAGAAATTCTGGAACTGAAAATTAAATCTTCTCGTGCTTAGTTTGACGTCAAAGCTGTGACCGGTCTTTGATTTTTAAGCATGAGTTGTCCAAATTCAAATCAATCAGTTCAAATTCCAGGTAGTTCTGGGGTCTTGTATCGGTTGAAATGATTTTGGTTCTTCTGAATTTATATTGCTTCTCTGTTGAGCCTGACCAAAATCACATCTCTCTTTCGCTAGAATTTTTCATTACTTATGTCTATTACATGTGCTGTGCCTATCTGCTCCGTGTTCCGAATTCTCTCCATTGTAATCCTTTGCAGCATACGTGTATTTGCTTAACTTCATGCTAACATGCCTTTCTCTTTATCCAATCATACTTTGCTTTAATTTCTTCTGAAAGCACATCTTAGATAAAATAGTTCAAGTGCTTTTACTGGCAAGTGGTACTAAGATGACGATAATCTCTTTTTTCTGGTCTGAATGATGGTGAGGGTTCAGATACTATCCGGGCTTTCTATAAATGTCGTCCATATCCCATTTTCTCTTGACAAAAACGTCTATGAACGAATCCATTTTCTTCCGATTATTTTCCAAGGTATCATCAATATACAGTGAGTCCCAGAAGTAACGCAAAAAATTCGTATTTTATTTTGTGTTGCGTTTTCACAAAACGCTAAAACATGTCAATTAGTAAATAGGAATTGTCGTTTTTTTTGCGTTGTTTCATAAACCTATGACGTCATCGACATTTTTATTAAATAGCACTTCTTAATTTTTTAAGCATAAATGGATAATCCTTTTGAAGGGAAATGCGTCGATATAGGGTTTGGCCTACTTTACTTTGATAGGTGCGAAAAAACCAACGAATGGAATGGACATGGTTTAAAATAACAACAAAAGTAGGTATCACAAACTGATGCGAGAACAGTGCCACAGCAAAAATGGGAATTTATAGATGTTTTTTGTTTTGTGTGACTGTATGTTTTTATATAATGATATGTTGGCGTTTTCGGCGATAGGACAAAGTGTGTGAATTTTCAGTGACAGCTAACATAACAAATTAAAATATTTAATACTAGGTGTTTCGTTTTTGCTGTTACATTTTGATTACCTCAAACAGCTATAACTTTGTACGCGAAGCACAAAGGCTCCATCTATCGCGCTGACTTCCACTATGCCATTCAAATGGCTACTACGGTGGAAGCGACCTGCTAAAATTTGCCAGGTACTTTATTGCACGTATGTCGCCTATAGAGGGCGAAACACAATGTAAGTCGTCAGTGCCGCGAAAAACAACTACTCCGAGGGCTATTTGCCCCTACCGGCATTGAATTACATTCGCGACACCCAGTACAACAGCTAGGATCGCTCATCAGCTGGTCCCACCAGGCACAGATCGGTTTCGGACTTATTAGTCCTCATCAGTGTGTCATAGGTAGGACAACCGATGAACGATCCAGCTGTTAAAAGTCGTAAACTCCTGACAAGAGGTACATAGTACGCGAAGCACAAAGGCTCCATCTATCGCGCTGACTTCCACTATGCCAGTAGTTGGTTGAGTAGTTGTTTTTCGCGGCACTGACGACTTACATTGTGTTTCGTCCTCTATAGGCGACATTCGTGCAATAAAGTCCCTGGCAAATTTTAGCAGGTCACTTCCATCGTAGTAGCCATTTGAATGGCATAGTGGATAATAAGTCCGAAACCGGTCTGTGCCTGGTGGGACCAGCTGATGAGCGATCCTAGCTGTTGTACTGGGTGTCGCGAATGTAATTCAATGCCGGTAGGGGCAAATAGCCCTCGGAGTAGTTGTTTTTCGCGGCACTGACGACTTAGCTATAACTTTGTTAACTTAAACGGAACACCCTGTATTTTTTTACTCTGCCGTATGCAGATTAAAATTTTCTTTCGAGCCATATAAGCATTGTTAGGGTTGCCGTTATTACTTTTGTGCATTGTCGGCTGAATTCAATGGTTGTCGAGGGATTTTTTGGTTGCTTTGGCAACTTTGGCGTTATATTTCGAAACTGAGGTGATTTTTCGAAAATCGACCCGCATTGCTCATCAGCTGTGCACCGGTTTGAATTTAGAAAGTACGATTTTTCAAAATTCTCTCTCGTCTTTTTCTACAGCAAATTTAAGAAAGACTAACGTGGTTCTTTTGTACAAGTTATTTAAGTAGAGTGGATAAAAATACCTAAACCTGGTTGTTGAGGTTTCCGAAATTTTGTCGAACTTTTTTCAATTCTAAATTCTAACATTTATTTTATTCCATTTGCCATATTGAATCCGACCTCATATTTGTAATCAGCGACCTCGAAAACTTGAAAAATCAGTGGTAATTTCAGTGTTTGTAATTGATTCTTTTTTCTTCTATAACGAGTTTTGTGGAGAAAAGTTATCTCTTGGAAATATGGATATTTTGCAAACCTGACGTGGTGGAGCTTTATTGGAAGCTCTAATTTGTTATCCTTTTGATGTTTTCGAATTCTCAACAATCAATGGTTAAAGGAGCAAATATTTAAAATAAAACGAACATACTGGTTTTTAACATTTTAATACAAACAAATTATTTTTGGCAGTACACATGTGTTTTTATGTATACATGTCATTTTATGACCTTTTATTAAAAATCTTGCATTATTTACATTTTATCTAGTTACTTATCGGTATGATTTAGGGTAAATGTCGTAACCTTCTTATAAAAAACACAGTAACAAATAAATAACAAGCAACAAGTCTGATAAATTGAATCTTAAGAATAAAACTAGAATATTATGATTACATCATTTATAAAAAGTTTTTATTTGTTATTCTTTTGTAAGTATATAACAATTTATTTTGGCCAATACCTGGTTCTCTTCTGAAGGGTAGACAAAACTTTACAAGCAGCTTCCCTCTAGAAGAAAATCTACTTTCTCGAATTTATTTTGGCATTTTATATAAGTTACTTATTCGCCCGTTTTATATTTTTTACGTTATTTATTACACTTCTTTACAAACATCTTATTTATAACCACATAACAGTTTGTTTAATATACAAGTTAATTTTAGACACTGAAGAATCAATGTAACATATTAAATGAAATCGGTATTAAAATGTAAAATATTTAACACACAACAAAATAAGTTACCTTATTTTTTATGATTAAAATAAATAAATTACAATTGATTATTGGATTGTGATACCAGCATGATAACTTACGTTAATCTGTAAACTTTTCGTTCTGAATACTTCAAAAAGAGACACAAAATACACACAGGGAATGTCATAAGTACAAATAATTATTTCTGTAAGAAAATATTGTGGCGGCTACAATTTTTAATTGTGACACAAGCATGATTATTAATAATTTTTATAAAATTCAAAATGATGCTTGTAAGTGCATCAATGAAATTTAAAACTTTCAGATTATATTTTTGAAATATTGAAAATAGAAAAGTTTTCTAGTTTACACACTGTTTTCACGCAGTATAAATGTACACATGAAGTTAATAGTACGATTTAAAACCAATATACATAAAAAATAAAGAAACTACTTGTTTATTTCAATCAGTGACACTGTCCAGCAAAGTGAAAATTAAATTTACAAACAGCTATGTACCATGTACTTCTTACTGTCATATTTGCAATTCTCCATACTCGGTAGAATGGAAACATATTTACATTGTTTTTCAGCACATAATTTTCAATAAAAACAAGCCTATCTATGTAACACTTTAGGAGTCTCACTTAAATTTTTATTTTGAATTACTGACTACAAGAGATTTATTTACAAGAAGACATGAAGTTTTAATAGACAAAACAGAAGTGAACACATTATTACTTGAAAACACGTAAAATGAGAATAATGTGGGTATATGATTCGAGCAAAAATAACGTGGACAAAATAAAGGCAAAATAAGTAAGTGTATAATAAAATTTTTCATTATTTAATATTTATCTAAAATAAACCCAGTTCTTTGTGGAAAATCAAAACTTAGTTTCATTTTTTCATTGGTTTAGTCTTAACGAAAGTGACATAGTTTTTGCTCTCTAGAAAGTAGACATATATTTTTGTCCCTAGAGCTGAAAATGAAAATGTCAAATTTATACATACTTTTCTTAAAATTACTAAAAATTACTTAAAAATCTTACTAAAGGACTCCGTACACACATTATGGAAATTGGTCTTTCGGTGAAATTTCCTGAAAAATGGATATGTTGCTCCTTTTTTATTACTGATCAAAAATTTCCATGGCCACGAAGCTCCAAATGACCATCTGGAAGCGTAGGCTATTGATTATAGAATTTTAAAAGGAACTATGACGTTCAAGATATTTTATTACATGAATCGTTTAAATGGTCATATTAGATGAAAAAACCGCGGAGTGCTATTAAAATAGAGCATGGAAATTGGAGAAAGGGGTGAAAATGCACCCCTTTCAGTTTTTTAATTGTAGCTCGAAAACGAAGTAATATTTTGGTATAGTTCATAGGAAAAATTAATTAGAGAATTGAATTTCCCATCGAAATGGCTTATTTAAAAAATTTAAAAGGAAAAAAATGTAATGCATAAAATCGTTAATAAACAATTTGAAAAAATTCAAAAAAATTAGATTTTTTAACTTTTTTACTCTATTTTTTTTTTGGTAGAAATAGGCAAAGAAAATTGCTGTACAAACAAACTAGATGAAATTCCCTTCAAAATGAGGCGTTTACAAAAGTTTTAGGATTAATATTAACCGGTAAAACATATATTTTTTAGATTTTCGTTGTTTTTAACATAATAATGATTATAATTCTTATTATTTTTACAACAAATTGGTTCTTTACTTAATAAAAAATTATTTCAAAAGTTTTATTTGTTAATAATAAAGAAAGATTTTTGCAACTTAAGAGTAAAAAAAGTTAAAAAAATCAAAAAATCTTATTTTTTTTCAAATTATTTATTAACGATTTTTTGCATAAAATTTTTGCTTTTAATTGAATTTTATTTTTTAAATAAGCAACCGATGGAAAATTCAATTCTCTATAAAATTTTTTCTATGAACCATACTAAAATTTTGCTTCGTTTTCGTGCTATATTTAAAAAACTGCAGAAGTGCATTTTCACCCCTATCTTCAATTTAATAGCACCCCGCGGTTTTTTCATTTTAAATTACCCTTCGACCAAGTCATGTGATAAAAATCCTTGAACTCTTATTTCCTTCCTTTTTTGCCAAAAAATGAGAATTAAAACGTGTAAGGGTAATGAAAATCGAAAAATTGACTAATTGTAAGTTTGAGCGGTCATATATAAGTCAATTTTCATCCAAAAATACCTTACAACCTCTCAATTTGAAGGAAATTGTGTCTACTTTTTTTATGAGGCAATGCCTGTACCTATCTTTACTCAAAAAAAACTAGAGGCAAAAAAGTAAAAAAAATAAAAAAATCGAATTTTTTACTTTTTTCAAATTGTTTATTAACGATTTTTTGCATAAAATTTTCCTTTTAAATTTTTTTAAATAAGCCATTTCGATGGGAAATTCAATTCTCTAAATAATTTTTCATATGAACTATACCGAAATTTTGCTTCGTTTTCGAGCTACAATTAAAAAACTGAAAGGGGTACATTTTCACCCCTATCTCCACACAAAATTGATTCGCTCTAATGATCCTCAACTGATTTATATTGACATTATGCTTAGCATAAATAAAAATCGTTAATATTTTTTTTATCAAAATAATTATTATAATAACATTTTAGTCAACTAAATCAGATAAACCTATAGATTTACAAGTAAAATAATACATATTCATACAGAGACAATATAAGAAGTAATATAAAACCATATAAATAAAAATCGTTAATAGTAAGTTATTTTTTTTTAATATTTTAATATTAAAAAAATATTGTATGGAATTTTGTGTGTTGAAAATACACAGGCACATGCATGCGCGCACATACACACAAACAAACTCTCCTTTTCAGAGAAAATGATGTGCAAAATCCAACTTGATAACGTCCTCGTGGTACACATCGGGTTGCTTTAACGTCAGCGGTACTTGTGGCTATTCTTTATTTATGAGAGCATTTCACAGAATTCTATCAAATAAATTTCTAAATCATTGTTAAATTACATTATACGTCAAAAAGTTATATTTGCTACATTATACTTATGTGAAAAAAATATTTGAGAGTGAATCAAATTTTCAGTGTTTTTGACCCTTTTGTGGGGCCTACGCCTCCGAATGGGCATTTGGAGCTTCGTGGTCACGAAGACTTTTGATCAGTGATCTGGCCAATATTGAACTGTGGTGTAAGAAAAATAGGTTAGAACTTAACGTTGCTAAGTGTAAGGTGGTTACATTTACCAGAAAGATTAATTTTGCGAAATATATATATAAAATTAATAATCAGAGTTTGCAATCTGCGGAAACAATCAAAGATTTAGGAGTTTTATTTGATTCCCGTTTGAGTTTTGTTGATCACATTTATCAAATACAATCACATGCCAGGAAAATGACCGGGTTTATACTCCGCAATTGTCATTCGTTTACTAATATCAAAGCTTTGCAAATTTTGTATTATGCCTATGTTAGATCGAAGCTTGAGTATTGCTCATTGATTTAGAATCCCTATTACCAATAACATTCTGATGCCCTTGAAAATGTTCAAAGGCGTTTTTTGAAATTCTTGTATTTTAAGTCTACTGGTATATATCCGGCTCAGGGCTTCGATCACGATACATTATTAGATATGTTTAACTTCCAAGCTTTAGAAACCCGCAGGCGTTGTCAGTCGGTAAAATTCCTTTATAATCTTATTCATAATAAAATCGATTGCCCAGATTTGCTAGAGCAACTAAGTTTTCTAGTACCACGCGCTGAGATGAGGAATCATGCAACTTTTTATTTGCCAAGGGCTTGCACAAACTTATTGTTAAAGTCCCCAGTTTATTTTATGTGCAAGACATTTAATTCTATCTGTAACACTTGCGATATAAACGATTGCTCGGTCAAAATGTTATGTATGAGTATAGTAAACCATGATCGTAATTGATGCCTCTCTTGCTTTAAGTTACATGTCTTAGGTTAAGTATATTCATTTAACTCCTACACTTTACCGAACTATTGTATTTTTCTTCTTTTTTTTTGTTTTTTGTTCTTTTGATGTTATTGAGTTTTTTATATTTATATTATGTACTATTTCAATGTAATTTAGCTCTATAAATGGAATTACTTCTGTTGGGCTAATAAATTATTATTATTATTATTATTATTATTATTATTATTATCAGTGATAAAACAGGGACACCATATCATTTTTTCAGGAAATTTCACCGAAAGACTAATTTCCATAATGTGTGTACGAAGTCCTTTAGTAAGCATTTTAAGAAAAGTATGTATTTTGACATTTTCATTTTCAGCTCTAGGGACAAAAATATATGCCTACTTTCTAGAGAGCAAAAACTACGTCACTTTCGTGACGACTAAACCAATGAAAAAATGAAACTAAGTTTTGATTTTCCACAAAGAACTGGGTTTATTTTAGATAAATATTAAATAATGAAAAATTTTATTATACACTTACTTATTAAATAGTCCACATTTATATTTTCAAATATTGATACGAGCATACCTATAATTTCAAATAATTCCTTAAATTTTGATTGTTGTTTGTTGGTTGAATAATCTCAACTTATATCTTATATCTCTAAAGAAAGTAAATAAACAAAAAAGAAAAAAAAGGAAACTGACACTTATGAATTTTAAGTCAATAAGTCAAAATTCTGATAATGAAAACAGAGAAGTCTTCGAAACGTTAACTTCGTAATGCGTAATAATTATTATTATGTCGTGAAGAATTATTACACTTTTTCAGTGTGAGATATTTCTGGTTAGGCAAAATTTATAGAATCAATCCTTTAACTGACACTTTTGGCACAAAGGGTTGTTTTATTTTATTTCCTTTTCAGTGGGATAGATGCCCAATGAAATATAAAGGGCATTGCTGTTGTGATTACAGGTAATGTACAAATCTCATTTATATTAACTCTTCATCGATTTATTAATTTAATTGCTTAATCGTTTATGTAAATTTCTGTAAAGTATTTCGAAAGAATCTGTATATCCAGGTCACAAAATGAATATTACTTTTTAAGTTGGTTTCTATAATTAAATTTGCTACGAAAACTGACTATTTATTTCTAAAAATGACCAATATACGATGTATTTTGCTATTCTAACAAAAATACCCATGTAGTATGCAAAACTACAGATTCGCTTTATTTTAGAAATAATTATAATTCAAATTAGGCTTGCTTAAAATCTTGTGGTAAAGTATATTACTATTTAGCAAGAAATTATAATAATGTGTTCACAAATGTGAATATTTTTATAAATAGATATTTTTACAGTTAGTCATTGTATCATACTCTACAATTTACTAAAGGCTTACAAAAATTAGGCCAGATGCGGATCGGGTTAAAACAATTTCATAAATATGTACATTGCAGTTCGCATGTAATATAGTTCATAAAAATATTTTCTTTCAGTTATGCAACTATATGTATAAAGTATATCTCGACTATATATCTTATTTAAATAATTTACTTGTTAAATTAATTAAAATATAAAAGTTGTCACTTTAATTCTCATATTTTGAATAGTTGATTTTAAATTAAAGAGGAACTTCACAATGTTAGCAGGAACAAGTTTAGTACCAGCAAAAGAAAATAGCGATCTTGGTAATGAAGAAATTACTGACATTTTACAAAAATCCGTTGGAAATGTATGCAAGAGAAAATGAGAAATTGAGCAGAAATAAATAAACCAGAAAGGTTTGAAGACTATAGGCTTTTTTTCGCGAGTGAAGTCGTATGTTGTAGTATGTGTAGTATGAGTGAATATTACGTTTTTGCGAGAATAGTCAGTCATTTAAACTACTATGTGACGTTACAAGTTTAGATCAAATGACTGAACTCTTCACCCTTCAGCTGAATATTCTGTTGGTATATTCAACTAGTATTGTCAGCCGGTAACTTAACACCTTTTTCTTTCTGACATTTTGTTTGAATGAGGATAAAAATCGTTCAGCAAAATGATGGATTCTGATACGACTGTGGAAGTGGTCAGTTTAAATTTAAACTTTAGAGGCACAGATGTTTTAGTAAACGTAGACGTTGAAACAGCAAATATTTTACTTAATGCTAAGATTAATTTTTTATATGGGACATATTTGCGATCCACTTTGCTTCAGGATTATCCTCTTTTTTTGTGACCTAGGCCAGAGATAATATTGGTGGAATCATTCAGGTCTTTTTCGTATGAATTACATAAAAAACCGAATATATGATATGATTCTCTAAACTTATAACATAAATAAGGAACATCATCATCCTCATTCCACAAAAATATCAAAAAATATAGAGCCATGTCACAATTTCTGTTTTGTAGCCATTGACATAAATGACCAAATTCCATTCTCTTACGATAACGATTGTGTCGAATATTCGCATATCTTGCAACATCAGAATCTACATACTTTTCACGTTTTTTAAATTTGCCACTTAAAAATATTCCAAAGAAAGCATTGATATATTCCTTCAGTTTTATTTGAAGCAAATACATATATTATACAGTGTGATAACACCAATTCCCACAACACTAGATTACTGGAAGCAATAAAGGATGACAAATTATGGTTACTGGTTAGAAGTTAGAACCCATATGTCAAAGTCGTCAAAGTACATATGACAGGCTGCACCACTGAATAGTGAATAGTGAATATATACATTTTCACGATCTGTTCAGGTTAGACAAGGTTAGAAATAAGATTAAAAGAGATAGAAACAGTAACTACAAGTCAGACGTAGTCACCAATATTCACTCGCGAAAAAAAGCCTTATGTTGTCTGCAATTCATTATGTATTAGAATTCAAGGAACCATGGAATTATCAAGAAGCTATTAAAAATAATCAGCCCAATGAATGGTTGCTAACGATGGAAAAAGTAATGAGTCACTCAGGGAAAGTAACGCATGGATTCTAGAAGAAGTGGAAAAAGGCAATTCCTTGTAAAAGGCAATTCTTTGTAGTATAAGTATAAAATCAAAACAAATCCAGATATCTCTATACCTATACGCAAATACAAAGATAAAGATAATAATAAAGATAAAAGTTATGAAGAACAGTAACAAAAACGAGTACAGTAAAAACGCTAATAAATATAATTGTAAGAATTTATATCCGACACAGTTTGATGTATACAGGGTGTATCATAATTAATTGAAACGACTGTAAGTACACGATTCTAGAAGAAAAAAACTCTCAATAAACGTGGTTCCGCAAACGCAACGTTTCCGAGATATAGGGTATAAAAAAAGGTTTTTTTAGTTTTTTTGGTTTTTTTTGACGATATTTCAAGAACCGTTTAAGATACAGAACTCAAACTTTGTACATTTATTATCATTACCATTAGCTATTTTTGAGCACTAATTCAATTTTTATTCATATGACAGCGGCGGAGATTTTAGGGTTGCATGATGTTCTTTTGTCTCTAATTTTTACAGCTCTGAAAAAATTAGTATTTTGAAAGCCTACGTAGGAACGTAGGTTGGAAGTCTGTATTACCATAGCCATTTTCAACAACCGTTGTGATTTTTATTGTTTATTTGATTGTTTTGAAATATTTTTTCATCATGTATCTTATTTCTTTCATGTTTTCAATCATAAAGTCATTTATCTTGAAAACGGTTCTAGTTAGACCTTTTGATAAGTACCTTTTTTGTGTAGAAAACAATGGCGGTTTAAAATAGACTTTCAAAATGCCAATTTGACTAGAGTCGTAAAAATTAGGGGCAAAAGAACCTTACGCAATCCTAAAATCTCCGTCACTGTCATATGAATAAAAATTGAATTAGCGCTCAAAAGTTGTTAATGTTATAATACTTATAATAAGTATAAGTACAAAATTTGAGTTCTGTATCGCAAACGAAACGGTTCCTGGGATATTGTCAAAAATCTGAACAAAAATATTTTTTTGACATCCTGTATCTCGAAAACGGTGCCTTTGCGGATCTATGTTTACTAGGACTTTATAGCTTCTAGTATTGTGTACAATGGTTTCAATTTGCGCTATTAATTATGATACACCCTGTATATTCTTGTACTACCAAAAAGAGATATTATGAAACAACCTGAGGGTTATGAAAAAGATACAAATCAAGTACGAGTATTTGGCTTCCAAAGGAATCTTTTATGGTTTAAAGCAGACACCAATATATTGGAAAAATGATTTGGAGAATTTGTTATGAAACAAGGTTTTAAGGAAAATGATGATGATGATTAAGGATGCTGATCATTATCAAATGATCATCGTTTATCAAGAAACATGGACAGGATTCATACAATGAATTTATGAAACAAAAATTTTTAGAAAACTTGAAAAAGGCATTTGAAATATTTGGAAATTAAACTTATTTCCTATTTCTTGGGTTTAGAAATTGAAATGAAAAAACAGGAATCAGTTTGAAGAGTCGAACTGCTTATAAAAAAGTGTTTGGGCGTTTTGGAATGATTGAATGTAAGCCATTACCTTGACCAATAATTAAAGAAGGTATTCAATCAAAGATGAGTGATGAACTTAGCAGCAGAAGAGCATAATGTACAAAACTTCCCATATAGAGGGGGTATTAATGTATCTAATGACTCATCCTAATATTGCTGCTTAACAGCATATTTGGAGTTGTTTTAAGGTTATTTGAACATCCAAAACACAGTGTAAACATATTTCTTTACCTGAAGGGTACTATGAATTTTTGAGTCTATCTTCAATTTTCTATTTTATTTTATTTTCTACAGGCTGTTCTGTTTCTGGTGTAGTTCGCATATATGCAGAGGAACTCATACTCGTATTATGGCTTACAATTAGTCAAAACAGACAGCTGCAAGTGAAGCAGCGAAAGAATTAATATGGTTAAAGCGTCTATATGAAGAGTTAATGAATTTAAAATATATTTCATTATTTATGGTGCTATTAGATTAGCACAAAATTGATACTCGCGCAAAACGTATTCAAACTCGATATTTATTTGTTAGAGAACTTGTTTTAGAAGGAGTTGTAATATAAAAAAATAGCAAGTGAATTTCATATGAAGACAAAACCATTGCTCGAGCCTAGACATTAAGTTCTTCAAAGCATAGGTCAAACAACAAATTATTCTATGAAGGAAGGTGTTGAAATTTGCATTTTTATAGAAAATTTATTATTGTTTTTGTATAAACCTGACAGTTGAAATAAATAAAATATCAAAGTTGTCATTTTAATTGTATTATGTTTTGAATAGTTCATTTTAAATTAAAAACCTTTAACACATTTGGATATTTAAATCATCAAATTATTTGAAGGCATTAAAATTGTATGAAATCAAAAATAGCTCCAGCTAACATCTAAATTTGTTGTTTGTATTTTACTACACGTGGCGAAACCATTACTTGTTGCATTCATTTTATTGTTATGAACCAATTATTAATAATTAATTAACTGCCAACTGCTGATATAATCTGCGGTTTAAATATCTACTTCCGTTTGTGGTTTTGTATAACAATTACATATTTTTTAATACGTTGTTTCCCTTTCTTAGTAAATAAAAGGGTCACGACCTTTTTGTTTAACGGTAATTTACACGATAGTCTTATATATTTGGCCATTGCCAAATCAGTCCATTAACAGAAATACCAAGTCAATTTTTCAGATGGAATCTTATCTGGGGTTCAACTCTGCTGTCTAAAAATGGATTTGTTCCATAATTTCATCTTATTTTAGTAGTGCTCATTAGTTTACACAATTACATCTGTTTTTAGTACACATAGCATGATGATGTACATTTCCTTCTTCACTTGGTTTTTCGAATCATAAAAATAAATTATTTGTTCAGCATAAAGCTCACATTAAAACTAATATTTGTCAGTTATAAAATACTATACAGGTACCCATTATTAATAATATATTAATACTGCAATAATACTACTATGGTGAATTATACAACCATGAATTTATAGGTATTGTACAGAACACGTAAAAATCTTTCCATAAATTAAATTTTGCTACGATAAATTTTGCGGTAATTTACGCCAAAGCAGTAAATTTTGCTTATGACACTTAACTCACTTTAAATCTTGTTGTCATGATGCTACCTTATCAATTGAGTTGTTGTATTTGGAATTATAAGTACTAAATTTTGTTACATGTAACTAGGAAATTTTTATGAAATATGCTGCTGTGACAGCAACTGTTCTTGAAGATTCTTTTTGGTAAAATCTTGCAAGTATTTGTGATGTCGTTTGTAGATATAAATGAAATTGTTGCTTCAGTAACTGAAGAACTGAACTAACTGAACTAACTGAACTGATAATAATATGTAATTTAAAGCAAATCTTCCTCTTTAAGAAATTGTCCCTTCGACATTTTTGAAGCTGTTCTCTTAAAGGCAAAATTTATTTATTAATGTTAGTATTTACACAAGTGTGTCAAAAAATCGATGCCAAGGGCTTTCCTATTGTTTTGTCAAAATTAAAATTATACAAACATAAAAAAATAAACCTAAAAACTAAATTATTAAACTGAAAAATTGAATATTTGGTTATGATGAAAAATTTAGTAAAGATGCAATTTTAATTCGTTTGTTTTAATATGTTAAAAAATTTAATTATTTTAGAAAATGTTCTGAATGGGTTGCAAAATAAACAGGCAGCGGTTTACTGAAGACCTCCAGACGGTGATCAGCAATGAAAGGAAATGGCGGAAAGATTCGTTGAAGACGGCTTACGGACATCCTACATCTAAAGTGAAGACCAATAAAGAAATTATTCTATATCGGTGATTGGAAAAAACTAGATAGTTGCGTATGGTGGTTTTGGGGAACAGACGAAGACTTACAAATTTGGCTCTATAGAAACGATTAAGATAATGAACAGGAAGTTAGGATGAGATATGATGGGGGTCTATGGGGAAAGATAACAGGCTAACAGACAAATTAACATGCCTCGACCACCGATAAAGATGACCAATGAGGATAGAGCCTCCCAAATAGATCGGTTATTCACACATGTACCGGAAACAACATGGAATAGGTGTAGATCAGAAAAATTTAAAATGGTGATAGAGATGGTGTACCCCCCAAAGTAGTGAAACCGGTAAATAATGTCTGGGTACTAAAGAGGCTGTTGCGAAAGGGTCTATTCTCGGAAATATGGGAAGTTGTTAGGGTTGTTCCTATTGAAAAGCTCAAAAAGAACGACTCACAGCGTCTATCTGTCTTATAGATTGTATTGAAAATTTTACGAAAGAATAATAAATATGAGGCTGGAGGATGAAATAGAGGTATTTGGTGGCCTGTTAGAATGCCAACACGAGTTCAGGAAGATCTTGGAGGTTAAAGAGGAGTTCAATTTGTTGCATGGTGGTTCTTGTTAACGTCAGGAACTCCTTTAAGACAGTTGAAGATCGATGATGGGTGCTCTGGAGGGCAAAGGGATATCAGGACACTTGAGAAATGTGATGACGGATTTTTCGAATGGAAGGGGATATTCAAGTACTCCAAAATAGTGAATGAGTGAATGCCTCCTCAGAGTTCGCTACTTGAACCTACCCTGTCAAATATTATTTATGATGATGTTGTGTTGCAAAAAGTGTTAATGGTTAGAAGAGATGAAGCTTCAGGTTACTCTGGAGAAAAAAAGCGGAAGATATTCTATTGAAAATAGGAGAAGAAATAAAGAGTTTTCCATAGCCGTATGAGGAAAGATTAGATCTGAGCGAGGAAGTAAAATATTTGGGTGTACGAGACACCTCTATGGGCAGATGCCCTTGGTCTGCGGAGTATACAAACCGTTTCTTTTGATGCCGCTTCTGTGCTATCGATTCTGACACCTATTCATATAGGGCAAGGGCAAGGAAATTAATAAGGAAAAGCACAGGGAACAGAATCATTGGCAACAAAAATGGATAGAAGTTAGGAAAGGAAACTGGAACAGAGTTCTAATCATCGATGTTACACTCTGGATAAACAGGAAACATGGAAGAGAAGGGTCACATCTAGAACAAGCTCTCACAGGCCACGTATGCTTTGGGACGTATACTAACAGAATTGAGTCTATTGTGGAGAATCTTACGACCCAGTACATACTCTTTTCGTGTATGGCAGATAGCAAGAGAGACACAATCTAGTTTTGAACCTAGGGCAACGAAAATGTACACTCTGTCTTAACTTTGTAATTTTCTGGAAAACGATATCGGGCCGATACAAAATAACTTCATATTCGGGTCCAAATAGTTAGAATTAGTGTTGTGACAAAAAAAAAACTAGAGCTAGACTTAGGTAACCGTTGAGGTTACAATTATGCTACCTATGATACTGGAATTGCAACATGTATCAATACAGATATCAGCGTATATTGGTATATAATTTTTGTTCGTAAATTAGAAAAAAAACAAGAAATCAATACTTGGGTAGTGGATACTGATCCAAATGCAGATACTGTCTAAATTTGGTGAACATTGAGCATTTTTGAGGGAGAAAAATGTTTTTTTTCACTATTTCAGGATTATTATGTGATCTTAAATTTGGTGTGAACACTTTCTGTTTTTTTGGGGAATAAAAAGTACTGTATAATATAATAAGGAGAAGTAAATGTTTTTAATGTAAATAATGGACGCATATTTTTATCAAATTTGGAAAGTAGTTAAACACTAGCTTCAATAAAATACCCTGTAAGTTTGATTATTATACAGGGTATTTTATCTTGAAAGCCGTTATTCACAGTTTTTTTTTTTTGTTATTTCGTTTAGAAGCTACGCCAACTTTGGTATTTATATCTTTAAAAATATGTTTACTTATAAAGGATATAGTTTGACATGGCCTGGGCACATCAACTTAGAACAGAAAACTGTACTTTTTGATTCATCGTCCAATTTTAGTAGATATCATATTCTTAATCCAGACATTTTAAAAAAATTGTTGAATACCTTTAAAACGAATTACTTTAAATATGGTACCTACATAAAGTTTCATTAGAATCGTTGCACGGGACAATTCTATTCCATTTATTCAGTTAGATAAGTGTGTTACTAAAATTGATACAAATTTGGCGTATTTCTTTTTTAAATAAGAATAATATGGATAATAGAGGTATAAATAGGTAACTGGTAAAAATATCAATTTATATCAATAGATATGTGATACGAATTAAAAGTAATATTCACCAATTATACATTTTTAACTAGATGAATATTAAATGAAATTTCTCTGAATGAGATAGATTCATTTAGAAATCTATATTTTTTTTGAGAAATGAACTAAATTTCTCATTAATACAATGACAGGTCCAGAACAAATTATTTTACATACAAAAGAAGATTAAGTGTCAAACTTACCAACTGAATTGACTTACTAGAAATAAAAATTTACCCTGAGAATGTGCCTTTGTCTATTTCCAATTAAATTCTTTAAACAAAAATACAGTTCTTCATACCTTAACGCTCGTAAAGTGTAAGATAATATTGAAAGGAAGCACATTTTTTATTACTTGGCAAAAGATAATCAGGAGAATTTTTTTTAACTATACGATGACCTGTTTCAATTATGACACAGTACTTATCAAGTAAAAATATGCAGCATTTGGAATGTTAGAATTCTACGCCAAGAACTTGGCATCTATACTTTTAGCTTGATCCCAAATTTCACTGAGTTTATTCAACTCTTTAATCTACAGTAAGTCTCATTTTATTATAATACACCAAATTGTTACGGTTTATCATCCTTCTTTGAGCACACAACTATCGTACTATTTTAATCCGATATTCTACCACAGTTGAAAAATTCGGTCTCCGATGTCCTGAGAATGTATTATAATAATAATTGGACATTGTTTTAAAAATCTAAAAAAATTCTTCATAAGATCTTTCACATTCGGATTAAAAATACTTTTTTCCTACCGTTTTCACTCAGCCTATGATAGAAATATCTAATCAGTGGTACCGTTCACTAACGAGTAATATGTAAGTTCATTTATCGTTATCACATTGATTAATGTAGGCTCGAATCCATAGAAGTGATCATATTGAAGCTCTGTGATTTGGGTAAATTGCGGGCGTGGGCAAAACAGGCCCATGAGGCAGATGAAGTTCGTGCATTGGCAACACAGGAAGTAGATGTCTAATTTGCGTCGGCGATCTTCGAACTGTAAATCTGGAACAAAAAGAAGGCTCGTGTACGGATATGAATCAAATTACCTAAGTAAAATTTACTATAAATTATTATGAAGATATTAAGCTAATTCAAATAGATTATAAAAAAACATTTCCTATCAAAGTCAGACAGTGTTTTTTGGTACCAAAAATCTAGATATGCAGGATATTTAAGATCAGATTCCTAACTGATAATGAACTCACATTTTCGGGAGTTTTAAGAAAGAAGAACAGCTGAAGCTGATGAAATGCCTTTTGACCAAATGTATTTACGGGTTCATTCAGCAATTTTTTTTTATTTGCTTAACGGAAAGATATTGCAATTTTAAGGTTCTCTGCAAAAAATTTGAATTTTATATCGCCTACAAGTCATCCAGCGGGTGTGACGTCACCGCATGGGAAACCGATGTCGCATGTTTTCGTGCGATGTCAGTCATTCGGGTAGTCGGGTTTTAATAGCCTGTTAACTTTCGATTGAGTACGCTAAGAAAATAATGATGTCCCCATTATTCTGTCGTGCAGATCTAAAATCAATAGTCTCTACTTTAATTTGTGTTTTTAATATCTTTTATTTGAAAAATGACTTATTTTGAAAGCAACAAAACTACCCTGCGTAATTTAGGTATGTACTAAATACGTTTGTATCCTCTAGAAACACTATACACTTGTATTTTCCATTGTTGATTTTTTGTGTGAATATTATACAAATACCTATAGGTACTAAGTATTTATATAAAAATACATAATAAATATTATATTATTAATATATTTATAAGATATTAGGTAAATTTTATGTAGTTTCCATGGGAATAAAAATACTAATAAGAATTTTGTATTTGATTAGGTAAATCTTTGAAACCTGTGACAGAAACGGTTTCGTCCAATTAAACGCAAAATCCTTATTCTTATTTACTATTCTTATTGTACAAAAACATCAAAACTTTCGCTACATACGTAATTTAAAGAAGATTTACACGTAACCTTTGCATTTTCACTCCTCTTATCCCAGCACTGATAAAGTCGTGGCTTTTATTAAAAAAATCCATAACCGTTAACACCTAGTTTAAAACCATTTCCGATTTAAACAAATTTTAATAGTTATAAAGTCTTTGCTTCAAACAATCAAAATCATTTTTGATTGTCATTGTACGTTGTTTTGCTGTAAACTCACTTCACCTTTGAGCTTTAATATCTCGATGACGATTCATCGTATCCACAAGATCAAAAGTGGATTTTGTTAGTTAATCCTTTCTCTATTTAATCCTATAATTTCATTTGAAGAATATGCAAATTCGGTAGCTCCAGCTCCAAATGTTTATAAGTATTTTTTCGACAAAATTTTGAAAAATTCTTAATTGTTGCTAAAATGGATCAAATCGAAAATTTTTTAATGGGGATTGATAGTTGAGAGTCCAAAGGGTACGTATAAAAATTGGGAGCTCAAAATAATCATTGGTTTTATCGTGAGAAACAATTGAAAAATAAGTATAAATCTGTATTTTCTTAATTAACAATTGAATTGTGCGAAATGTACCCGGCCGATTTCAATGAAAACATTTCCGCAATACTATCATATCATGAAGTACACAGAACCGTACTTTTTATATGACTGTTCTAAAGTCAAGGTCCGTAATAAATTAATGAAAATAACATATTTTTTCACGAATTTTTTTTTGGTTTATACTGTATTGCAGCAAAAATAATGCACATAAAAATTTAGGACCTCTGTTATTTTGAAGAGAATCTCAAAACGAACCTATTTTTCCTTTGACTATTTTCTCTAATGTCAATATTCTTCGAGTTATACATGAAAGAAGGGAGAAAAATACACCTTTTAAATTTTTTTTACATTTTCTTATGCTAATAATTATGCACAACTTTTTCAGCGGGCGAATATCGCAATTATCATTTTACATAATATTTAGAACTATTTCCAACAAAAATTATCGTTACTATATAAAACATTCATCCCGAACCAGATACCGACTGGACTAAAAACATTATGTAGATACAGAAACTCATCTGGAAGTAGCGCCAAGCCGGCTGACATGACGGTCCCATGCGGTGACGTCATTGCATTGGCATGGCTGAGACAATTATTCGCATTTTAAAAATCGTATAGTTTCAAAACCGCCTAATCATGAGCAATACTTTGTGTATAAAAAATAAGAACGTTTTTGAAAACTTAATGAATGACCCCAGTATTGTAATGAAATTCAGATTAGTGTGCTGCTTTTACATTTGTTTACGTACCATGTTTAGGAGGGGGGAATACATCATTTTTAGGAGGGGAGCAGTGTAGCGAAATTCAAATTAGTGTGCTTTTTTACTTTTACATTCATTTGTTTACTAATTTGTTTCATCATGTTTCTAGAGTACCTATGTTCTGTTTCTATCTTGTTCTTAGAAGCTTAGATATTGTTCTTAGAAAGTCATGGAAAGTTCGCGAAACAAAGAAAACTATAAAAACGACCGGGCTGATGCGCGGGTGAAGTTTTTGAGGTTAGGTTGTTATTTGTCATTGTGAATTGTCAAAGTTGTAAGCTGTGTCTGTATAAAAATAGTATTAAATAAAGGAAATTCGGTACAGTATTGATTTTTTGGGGTAAAGCATGAACGGTCAATAAAACTGATTTATTATTCCATCACAAGGTCATTTTTAGTTTAAAAAAGATTACATATATGAAGAATGACTACTTTTTGCGCAATAGTATGAATATTTTGATCTAAATTGATTTGTCGAGATGTTTATTGAATTATTGTGTTGTGATATTATTAACGCTTACGAAGGGGAGCAACGGAGGCTAGCCACCGCTGTTCTGTTGACTTGACACCTGTTATGATATGATAGGATGGAAAACGGAAAGGGCTGAATACGTCGCCACAGTTTCGTTCTATTACATTTTTATTTTAGTTTTCGATTTATCGGTTTACGAGAGGGAGTCCGTAAAGCGCCTTTGTGTGGTGGGTGTAGGTGTATATTATGAAAAAACAGGTATGTGAATCAAGAAAGAGGTGATATGATTAGAGTCTACTTTTTGATTCTGCTACAAGAATTGTCCCGAATGGTAAGTGCCAACTAGGATAATGTTTGTAAGATTGGTTCAACATTTAAGAGATTCATATGCTGCAAAAATCAGGTGAATAAACAGATTATTTACTTATTTTTATTTATTTGATTTATTATTATTGATTACTGCTTGAGTTTTCTATTTGATTATTTTTTAAGTACTGTTTCATAGTTTATCTTTAAAATAATTAAATTTTCGCTTATGTGGGATGATAGGGATCCAGGCGAACACCCATTTAACAAAAGTACCGAGCCAACGAGCAGTACCTCATGACGGATGGTGTGAAAATTTGCTTTTCAATAATCTTTTCTTTAAATGATAAGATTTGCCAACAATGTATAGCCCAGTTTCCAATTGTACATGCGCTGAGACTAACTCCGTTGTTTGAAGTCACACCAACTTGTCCAGCGGCGGGATATAAAAAATGTGTAAAAAAATGTTAAAAAACAAGTTTTCACAGCAATTCGAAAAAAGGAACTATTGACACGTGTTTCTAAAGGTCAAAGGTAGCCTCTGTATAAATATGATCCAATTAAAAGTTACACCCTATAAATATGTCTATCAACAGCATAGATACCTGGAATCACTACGAAACACAGGATGAGACGCCTGAGGGTAACTTTATATGAACATTTTTTATTACTATGTTTTGTCAATCATCATGAACTTTTAAACAACTTAAAAAACTAAAAAAGGATAACAGACGTCCACATTATTCTTTTTTGATCATTTTATTTTATTTATAATTCACGTATTTTTTTATGTTTCCCTTAAAATTATAAATATTTAAAACAATTTAGAAGCCAAACAATTTCAAAATTGGTCACACATGTTTAGAAAAAATGTCGGCATACAAAATCTGTAAAAAGTTGTTATCCTTTTTTTAATTGAAATATAAAAATCGAATACCTATTTATATTCAAAATGTAATCGTTTTCCAATAAACATCAGAAATACACGTACAGTGTATTTCACATTTCATTAGTCAAATTAATAAAATCTTTAGAAATATAAATCTGTTCACTGTCGTCTCTGATTTATGACATTTTAGAAAAGACAGTAAAAATATGTAAACTATAAGATTATTGTAAGATTTAAAAGAAATTGGTAAAATTTCGCTATATGAGGTCTGTTTAGAAAATAACCGAACTTTTTTATTACGCGCTAATGAAGATATTTAGTGATATGCGGTTGGCAACATTGCGTTACGCATAACCTCGTCTGTAACCACATGTTCTTGGATTGTTGATATGTTGACATCTGATTTAGTTTTCGTGATATTGTTATTTGAATGCAACGTGCTTAAGTGTTAGTGACGATTTTTGAAATGTGCGAATTTTTGGAACAACGATGCAATGTATAATTTTGCGTGAAATTGAGGAAAACTTTCGCGGAAACGTTTCAACTTTTTAAACAATCTTACGGAGATTATGCTTTGCGTCGTACGCATTCTTACGAATGGTTTTCAAGATTTAAAAGTGATTGTTAGTCAATTGAAAATGGTTCTCGACCAGAAAGGCCTTCGACTTCACCTGATGACTCTCACGTTCAGAATGTTAAAAGTTTTGGTGCGTGAAAATCGCCGATTAACTGCCAGAGAAATTGCAGAAGAGGTTAGGTTAGCATCTCATTTGGGCCATGACATGAAATTTTGCCTGAAAAATTGAACATGCATCGAGTTGCAGCAAAATTTGTTCCTCGTTTAATGACCGAACAATAGAAAGAAAATAGTGTGGACATATGTCGGCAACTCCTTGAACAATCCAATGACGATGAAACATTTATTCAAAGGATCATAACGGGAGACGAAAGTTGAGTTTACGGTTACAATTTTGAAACAAAAGTTCAATCATCACAATGGATTGGCAAAGAATCTCCACGCCCCAAGAAAGCGCGTTAGTCCTTTTTCTTTAAATGATTTTCGACTTTTGCTAGTAGATCCCAAAACGTTGCCTGAGTCATTCGAAAATATTCGTAGAATTTTATTTCCTCGTACATCAAATGTGGATACAAGGTCATAAATTCTCTTTCCGTGTTTTATGAACTCATATTTTATTTTTCAATTTGTTGTCTCTTGTACAGAGTTAGTCACTATAATCTGACAACTTATTGCGAGTTTATTATTGAAATTACAAAAAAGTTTTTAATACAAAAGTTTTAGCTTTCTTTATGAGTTTTTATAATACAGTTTTAGAAAAAACAATTGAATAATGGAAATCACTAAATTAAAGAATTTTTTTAATGAACGCTATATATCAGTGCAAATTTTTCTCTTTTCAGAAATATATAATATGTTAGGGTAAAGATTCCTATTATGAGACATCTTTTTTAAAAAATCATGTTTTTTTAAATTTTAACATTTTTCTTGGAAAATTAACGTTTTTCTGTAGGGAATTTAATCTAGATCCTTCAAAAAAACGCAAGAACGCCTCAAATTTGTATTTTAGTTTTTAAGTTAGATTTTATCAGAAAAGTAAGATTTGCTTAATCGAAAAAGAGGTTCCCAATTTGAGACAGTATGGGTTCTCAATATGAGACTATCTCAAATTAGGGAATAAAGCTGAAAATGACCTATTATTTGCTCAAACATATTCGGAATACAAACCGGCGCAATATGGACACTCTGCATCGTCTTCTGAAGCATGGTGTGCGAAACATTGTCATCATCACTGGACGTTGATGATTCAGTAAAAACTTTCCTTTTCACAGGCATTTTCCCAGTTCCTTTTCCTTTTGCAGCACTTTTCCTTGGCTTTCTTTGTTTTTCCTTTTTTTTGCCTCCTTTTCTTTTTTTCTCTTCAAAGCTTCTTCTATTTGTAGTTTGTACGGAGAAGATTGCAAATTTAGTATTGAAGGTCTAATGAAAAAACCTTTGTTTCGCTCATCTATACTAGTTACCCAGTGGTGAAAATGCTTTAACTTCATATGCGACGCCTTGTCCCGTAATATGAGGTACCTCATATTAGGAGCTCTCAGGTGTCTCATAATAGGGTCTTAAGAAATTTTATTCAGTTTTAGGTTAGTTGGTAAAAGCATGACAAAAATTGACTCAACGGCATAATAAATAGATACTACGTCCTGTTAGCTTTATGTTAATGATAAACAACACTGTCTTGTTAATAATTTTCTGTTTTCTACATACCTTTACGACAAGCACTGCAAGTACTTTGGCGACCGGCGGCACACAGGAACTTGCCGCACAGCCAACTGCTTTCCCGCGCGACGCGTCCTCTGTTAACATACGATAGAAAGTGAACTGCCGGTAATATAGAACAGTGGCGCTCTTTTTAAAAAATGGCCTAATTTGCGAGAAAGCCCGGTGTCTCATATTCGGAACTGTCTCATAATAGTCATCTTTACCCTACTGTTTGTTTCAGAACTTTTCGACATATTTCAGATTAAATTTTATTTTATTTCTAACTGTCTTGAAGCATTTACTGTGGACTCTTGTGGCCTTTTTACAATAATTTAATATTTAATTTACCATGGTAAACCTCGAATGAATATTTGCTTAATACCTTGAAAATATAGTAATATAGTTAGTTCTAATTCTTCATTTGGAATAATTCTTCGTTTCTGTCTTCTAAGAGATTTTGTTTCTCTAAAGCGTCGCTCAATGTCGTAAAATGCAACTCGAGATGGAATTGGAAACCCGGGATGCAAACGAGCATACTCGGCGCGCACTGCATTGTCAATATTATTAAATTAATGATGATAAATAAACTTCTGTCAAAATCATTTGTTTGTTCCGCGTGCCTCGTCCATAGCCACTGCGATCCGTCAGACATAAATTTCCCTCCTGTTTTTTCAAAAATAGTTTTAAACTTAAATATGTCGAAAAGTCCTGAATCAAACAGTAACATATTACATATTTTTGTTTAATTTAACGATGCTAAGAATGCACTAATATATTCCGTTTAAAACATTTTTTTTTCTTTAATTTAGTGATTTCCATTATTCAATTGTTTTTTCTAATACTGTATTATAAAAATTCATAAAAAAGCTAATACTTCTATAATTGTAATTTCAATAATAAACTCACAATAAGTCGGATTATAGTGAATAACCCTGTACATTTTTGCTCTTCTTCCAAGGCTAGTGCTACCATAGCTAAATCGGTGTGTGTAAAATTTGAAACCATGTTGATACAATACTCTCGTAGGACACTTGCCTAGCAACCGTCTCGTGCCCATCCAGACCTTAATGGATGGCATTTTCAACGCGCATGCGTTATAAAAAAATATATCAGGACATCATTACGCCAGACGAAAAATTTTACCTTTCTAAAAATATAAATCGTCGTCATTTTATTTGCTTTGCCATCTAGGAAAACAGCATTTTTATTGGAAAAGGTTATTGTATTGTTAACATTTTTGTTTCGGTTCTTTTAAAGTTTAAATAACATGTTATAACATAAAAAGTACATCTTGTTCTAATGTCCGAGAGTCGATCGTCCATTCCAGGATCGTACTTTGTTTTCACATGACATGGAAACAGATATATTTAGAGATATTATTTTTAGATTTTATTTTGGAAAATGATTTATTATCTATTTACTGCTTGTAATTCAATGGTGATATAGCCTATAGAGTAGTTATTTCCAGAAATATCAGCAGTTAGTGTTAGATAAACTTTGCATACCTAGATTTCTGGTATCGAAGAACATTGTTTGACTCAATTTGATAAGATTTTTTAGAAAAACAGTTTTCAAATTGGTTTGAATTAACTTAGTACATTTACATTGGCTTTTCTAATATTGTGACAATAAATTGAACTGTAATGTAAATGATTAATTTTATTTTATACCAATTCAAAATATTGTAACCATTTAGTAAATCAAAAGTCAAAATCAGGATCTATTATAAATTCACTCACTTCGCGACATACCTATGCCTACTGTTTGTTGGTAAGCATCCGCAGGGACAAGAACACACGGAGGTATCATCGGGATCTAACGACGTTGTTTCTGTACAATGATGTCCTAATTGACCACTCAGGATGGAGCCGTTAGCTGTTATAACGTCTCCCTCTAACCTTACAGCTCCCGCAAGGGCCTAAAAATAAAAGTAATGGGTAACAATAAGTTACAACTGTGCTTCTCTCTAAGCGATATAAAATGACCATATGAAAAGAAAAAATGTCGGAATCCTGAGCGATTACCTACAGCAACTTCTTAATTCACAATGTTAATAAATTCATAAAGCTGATGCACATAAAATGGATATATTAGATCCAAAAAGAATGTTATTTTTTAATGAATATTTGATTTATTATATTTCATTTAATTATCTATTTTTTTTAGTAACCTAAAAACAGAATATAACGATTCTCAAACTTTCATCTTTTTAATTTTTATTTATTTTAATAAATACCAACCTGCATGGCCTGTGCTTCATCCCGTCTTTCGTCTTCGGTGTTCATCGTCACAAACCGAAGAACTAACAAGTTCAATGAAGCTGCTACAATTGCTAAGCCGAACAAAATGAAAATGAGGGCAAACATAACATACTCTGGTTTCTGGCTTAGAGCATTATCTTTCTGGAGCGCCACCTGAAGAAAAATATATAATGAATTATTAAAATTCAAATGGCGATTGTGCAAAAACTATTAATTCGACAGAATCAGGGTTTAGCACAGGTAAAATACATGTAAATGGCTACCTGTCTGCAAAGTTTCAGTTCTTAAAATTAAAAAATGGCGGAGTTCTGAATTTCTAAAGAAAACGTCAAATTTTCCGGTTTTTCCGGATTTCCTCCGGTTCTAATTATCC
Organism: Anoplophora glabripennis; assembly: GCF_000390285.2. Classification (NCBI taxonomy): domain Eukaryota; kingdom Metazoa; phylum Arthropoda; class Insecta; order Coleoptera; family Cerambycidae; genus Anoplophora; species Anoplophora glabripennis. The sequence continues at coordinate 81,671 of NW_019416920.1, forward strand.
GATCGGATCATTCGACCTCTCATTCTCTTTGTAATTTCATTCTCTACGATTCGTACGACATCAAGATTGCTAGAGTAGTTTCCATTTTATAAGCAAAAAACTAGAAAAGTGCGAATTTTTGTTGAAAGTGTGCAAAATTCATCTACTAACTGTCCTTCACATAACTGTTTCCAGGTAGTTTTTATGTCATGAGAAAATGCTTTATTGCTTGGCCTATATTAATACTTTGAGGATGCTGATGAACACTTTTGAAAACCAATTGAAAATTTTTGAGAAGTAGTTTATGAGATCGATGGTGTTAATTGTATTGTAAATATTCCCCTAACAGATCTTCAATACATCTCAATTACAGTAATATACTGATAATTCGCATTTTGGTTATCGAATTCATGGGTTATCTGGGCCAATTTCTTTCCAATATGTCTCTTAAGATCCGGATTCTAATGCTTAGGTCATTGTTAGAGATGACTTTTATGTTAGAATCCTAGTCTTGTTGGTCGTCAGAGAAACATCGTACAACTAGGGACAACTAGGGGTAAAATCTGAAGAAGCATTTTGATAATGCTTAAAGATAGCCCTATGCTAGTGCTAGTAATATGTTTGTAATTGACAAAGAGGTGTATCATTCATTATTATTGTTATTGTAAACATTTTTATCTGCCCAGTTTTGAACTTCCAACATATTAGTCATCCATCTTTTAAAAAATTAACGTCGTTAAATGTTACCAAGAGTCAGTTGCAACAGCTGATACTGTTTATCTAAAGAGTTTAATGTTGATGAAAGTTTCCGTCAAAGGAATGAAGGTATCTTAACGACACGATGAACATTAACAATTATTTGGTCTAGAAGGATTCTTAAAGGTGAGTTGGAATATAAGTTTATGCTTGATATTATTGGGTTTATTGTTGGCTATGAGACTGAAAGCAGTCACATGTTTTATTGTTTATGTTAACTTGGGGTTGAAAGAAACCTCATGAGATTGAGAGAAACTTTGACTGCCATATTTGATAGTCTTGGCTTGAGGTTGAGAGAAATATCGGCTGCTCCAGATTTGTTAGTTATTGTGTTGGAAAAATCTTCGTTGCCTCTGGTTGAATACTATTAATACAGGATAGGATAAACTTCACACCAAATCTTAATATTTGATAGAGGAATCTCTTTTAGTGAAGTATATAGAGCGACCAACAAGTGTTGATTATCTAACATGATTTAAACTTACATTGGACTGTTCTAAAGAAAAAATGTTTTCGTTCATAGAAAAAAAAAGAGTATCAGCTACAGTATCTGATTTTCTTTGAATGTGCTTAATATGTGAATGAACTAAGCTATAAATATTAAATACATATAGTAATTGTCGAGAAGATTTTTCTTTATTTGAATAAAGGATTAAGATCTGTAAATATAGTTATATCAAATATGTCTTATAGATTCATAAATAACAATAAGGTCTCGGTCAATAGTAGAATTTTTCGAAAAGTCTTCCCAATTCCGATGTTTGAAGCTTATATAGATTTTTGCATTGAAAATAGAATGTGAAAGACATATTGCTTTAATAAGGAAGTTTTCGCTAAATTGAAACTATTGTAACAATTATTATGTATTGGATTCTGTAAACCTGTAACAAATTTATGCAAAGTAGAAATTTAGACAAATCTATGATCAAAATTGATTGTACCTATAAATCGTTGTACTTTCTGGTACTGGAAAGTTTTTAATAATTTACATATGTTCGTTTGAAGCTAAAATTCCTTTTGAAGAAATTGTATATTGAAATTCACATTTTGAAGAATTTGTGTTACATCAAAAGTGCTCATCTCTAAATTATTTTAAATAATTTATACGTTCTTTATTATTTTTTATTTTAAATCACATCACCAATATCCATAAATGCGAAATCTAAACCTGAAACTAATGCATTGATAAATCTTTGAAATATTTGTCCCGCATTTCTTAAACCCAATGGCACCCTAAGAAATTCGAAAAGTCTGAAAAGTGTGTTGTTATAGCTGTTTTATAAATATCTTGTTCAGCAACTGAATCTCATGTTAAGCTCTAACAAGATCAATTTTTGAAAATCAGTTAGAACCATAAATACATAAATTTAAATCATGGACATCGATCTGGTCAATAGGATTCTTTTTAGTTTCTTAGCTACCATATGTAAATGTAAAGTGAAGCTGTCAAAGTATAAACGAACAAATGTTTGTAAAATGAAGATACTTACCATGTCGCCAAATCCGATGGTGGTAAGAGTGATAAAACAATAATAAACTGAGTCGAAGTAACTCCAACCCTCATATCTGGAAAAAGCAGCGGCTCCTCCAGCTATCGTCAGCGAACTCAAAAATGTGACGACACATATGAGATCCAATTCAGAAGCCGTCGTCTGCCGACAATGTAAGGAAGACTTCACGGAACGGATGATTACGCTAAAAGCAAAATAAATGTAAACAATAAATTCAGGTCTATGGGCCATATAAATTTATGAGCTTCATTCACCTCGAAATCTGTGTCTAAGTATGTAACTGTTTTATACCAGATACACACGTTACGATAAATCGTATCAATTTGACTGTGCTTTAAAAGTCGCTACTATTTATTCTATCCAGATGGCACAAAATCTGTGCAAACGAACGTATGCAAGTCTGGCATCGCTAATTTAAGTATAAATACAAAGTCAACTGGACATTGAAAGTTGTGTTTTGTGTTTCAAGTTTATGAAACCTGTAACATGATCGCCCACCGTCTTCCACACCCTATTAGGAAGTAGTACAAGTTATGGTCTTTGTATTTTATTTTTGGCTTATCTAATCTTATAAGCTTGTTACGTGCCAGGTTGGAACACACTCCGTATTTGTTAGTGACTGCTACTACGCTTTTAATACTACAAAAAGTAATTGAACACTCCCTATTCAATTCCGGTATATTTAAGTTGATTCAAAATTGTACAATCGCCATATAATTAAAATGGGCAATCGGCTGTAGTACACAACACATTATAACACTTACACTTAAATGAAACAAATGTTATTTACTTCAAATTGTTTCAAAATCTAGGTGGCAGGAACAAACAACAAATTTTATACTAACAAGTACTATGGAATAGATCAGTCTAGGGTCTTTAGGACCCAGGTTCCATATTGGCTATACAGGACAGGATCTCCCACAAAACAGTGTTCATACAGCCGCTACATATTCCTCAAAGAAAAACGATTGAATTTAGGTCTAAAAATGCTTTTTAAAAGTTATAGGATCCTAAAGTCTCAGTTTTGAACGAGTGAGGAAACCTTCACGATTTTTCATTGATACCTGAGAACCGATATTGATATCTTAAAATCTTTGAAGGTATCAGAGTTGTCTTAAGAAAATCAAATAATAATAAGCAAAATAATAAGCAAAATTGGACAAATGTAATTTTATCTAAATCGGTTTATTTGAGTCCAACCGTTCCAATCGTTCAACCTTTGGCTTCCGGATACCCTGTATAACGATGATAGGAGAAACATTCATATCCGTTATTATTTTCGTCACACACCTTATGGAAGCTGGTCTTGCGGTGAAATTTCCTAAAAAATTTATATGTTGTCCCTTTTTTTTAACTGATCAAGAGTCTTCATGGCGACGAAAATTATATTTGAGAATGAATCAGTTTTTTACTGTTTTTGACCTTTTTGTGAGTTCTACCGCCTCCAGATGGGCATTTGGAGCTTCGTGGCCATGAAGGCTTTTGATCAGTACAATTCCATAAGGTGTGGGCGGGTTCCTTTGTTTTTAAGACACGCTACGTTAGTTAACAAAGATAAATTTTTATTCAAAAACATTTTTCAATATATATTTTTAACCATTTGATGATAGTTGCGTAAAGGATATAAGTAGTTTTTCCAACCACCATATTGAATCCGTCATTTTGAATATTGCAATTAATTCATTTCAGGTTCTTCTTTTCTTTTTTTTTTGAGTTTTCACCCGACGCGGGTCAATTTTTGAATAATCACGAATACGTCAAAAATAAAAAACAATTTCAACAAAGGATTTCTCGGAGAGGAAAACACATAATCTAACGATTTGAAGAAGCTGGGTGGTACCTTCAGATGTCTTAACAAATGTAGAGAAAAATTATCTCGTTATTCAATATAACCTTAAATATAACGAATAACCCTCTTTTTCGGACATTTAAGTTATGGTTTTTCTAAAACCTGATGTGATGGAGTAATTATTATGAGGTCTGATTGAAATTCAACGTGTCGAAAACCTTCGGGAAAGTATAGTCTAGTTTCTGATTTAGAAGGTCAGTTACTTTGTCGGTCTGTGTAATTATTTATATTTTATTCATTATATTATTACTATGGCAATACATAAATAGCCATAGTAAGCAAGCAATATAAAAATACTTAATAATACAGAAATAAATTTGCGCAGCATTTTGAACTCCCCCATATTTAAATCCGGACCCCTCCCTTTAAACTTTTTTTCTGAGTTTTAAGTAAACTGCTGTGGTTAGTTTGTTAGATAGTTATTAAAAAGGAGATTTTTTATAAAATTATGAGAAATACTTCAGCCAAATTTTTTTCATTCTTTTAATTCTTCTTTTTCTGAGTGTAATATATATTTTTTAAATATATGGAAGTTCTTACATATTACAAAATTTTTAAGTATACCTATAACAGTACGTTTGCTCAACCTGAAGTTTCGCGTAATTAATTAAAAACAATTTTGGCTCCTACTCGTAAAGTCCTGTATTACTCTTATTTAAGTTCCAAGCCAATGTAATAATTCCACTCTACAGTGTAGGAAAGTACCGATGGTCTATCAGAAGTTACGTGAGAGCGATAAAGTAAGCCATAGAAATCCATGTGATAGACAAGGATGGCTATAATGAAGGCGTCTAATAGTCAACGCCCATTTCGCCCTTCCACAAATAAGATCCACTTCTTATTTGTTTAATTATCATCAGTTTGAGCAGTTCCGGAGCCTTGTACTATACAATCCGTTAACAGAGGGCAGCCCTAGAAAGAGTGATGCCAGATCTACAGATTTTTTGGAATTGGGGAAATAGGGAATTTTGCTATCTTGGGATTTTTAAGTCATTTTAAAAAGTATACTTAAATAANATCCACTTCTTATTTGTGGAAGGGCGAAATGGGCGTTGACTATTGAGACGCCTTCATTATAGCCATCCTTGTCTATCACATGGATTTCTATGGCTTACTTTATCGCTCTCACGTAACTTCTGATAGACCATCGGTGCTTTCCTACACTGTATGCTTTAGCTTTAGGCTTTTGTAGAATCTTGACTTAACATCATTACAATAACAAAGTCTCGTGTATTTAACCAAACTTAACAAGATGGGCATAGTTTAACATAATAAATTATATTCTCGACATTTAATTAATATAAACAAGTAATGAATTTTCTCTAAATCGTCCCTTCTATTTAGGAAATTAAAGCAGCAGCAGTTAAATTTACTGTCAGCAATTCGGTTGGAATATATGAATTTTTATAATTATTTATTTTATTTTGACTGTATATGAATTATTATTTAATTGAGTAAATTTAAGATGAGAAAAAACAAGAAAAAAAAGTCGCTTAAAGTTAAATTCAAAGATTATGGTTATTTTAGTGGAAATTCAGTCAATTCCAACTGAATTCTAAGGATCTCAAAAAGTTATAGTTATAACCCTTTCAGTAAATATATAATAAAACGGTGTAAAAACAATATGACATTTAACAGTTTACTCCTAATAACCCTTATTCAAAAATTCGGGAAATAATATACTAACAGCTGCAAAAAATGTGACTTTTAAATTTATTATGAAAAGTACGAATTCCCTTAAAAACATTTCTAGACTTATTGCCTTGAAAAGAGTCCCGATCCGAAAATGTTGATTGCATATTTTTCCGATTTATCTACAAAGGCATCTATTTTATGGTCAAATTACTCCATGTTGTGCAACACTTACAGTTAGTACAAAGGAAAACATTGATTATATCAAAATACACCAGGCACAGAAATTAAGCAGAAGAAACAAATTTATGGGTGATTTTCAAAAAGCTGTAACTTGGAGGGAAATGGTCATAGATAGAATCAAAAAGAAGGAAATTGAAGCTTCAAGTGTCTAGTTCTCAGATCTGGAGTTTAAATGTTTTATATATTTTTAGCGTCCGTAGTTTTTGAGTAATCATAAGAAAATCAACGAAAAAAAAATTGCAAATGTTTGTTTTTCTTTAAAAAGGCCTATTAACTTAAAAAAAAAATTTTTGGTAATTTCACCATAAAACTCTTTTAAATCATTTAATTATCTTCAGTTTGAGCAGTTCCGGAGCCTTGTACTATACAATCCGTTAACAGAGGGCAGCCCTAGAAAGAGTGATGCCAGATCTACAGATTTTTTGGAATTGGGGAAATAGGGAATTTTGCTATCTTGGGATTTTTAAGTCATTTTAAAAAGTATACTTAAATAACAACTATATGAACTTTAAATGCAGCTGAGCACTATACTCCATTTAAATAACTTCTCAGTAGGGGAAACAAGGTCACTAGATTTACAAACAGAGGTATCTACTAGCTATTGTAAAAAGTTTTCTTTGTTACGCGTTGTGCTGCCCTCTGTTAACGGATGGTATTAACATATCGGAATACCGAAGTCGAAATTGTATAAGTAGTGACATCTATTAAAGAAAAGCCAAACGACGAAAACAAAGATGACCACCAGTCGCTGAATTACAAGTGGAAGTGGATCTTATTTGTCGCCGACCCTGTATATGTGCAGGCCTTGAAAGTGAGGTTTCAAATTTCGAAAAAAATCAATATCTCAGACATACTTGAACTTAGAAAAATCTAATTTGGTACACGGTGTGAGTGTACTAAGAGCATTAATCGACAGTAAGTAGAGTTCAATTGAAGCATTCTTCCGAAGAAATTCTTGGACTAATGATTTTAATTTGTTTAGAACAATAGTTTACGTCATTACGTCTTGAAAAAGGTGTTTCAAGAGAAAATAATATTGTGATTCATTATTAGCTACCTATGTAGGTATTTGATAATAATATTTATTAAATTACGTTAAATTTAGTCTTACTTTGTTTTGTTGTAAGGAAGTTGTTTTTATTTACTTTAAAATAATACCAACCTTCTCCTTATCCGTAAAGCTTTTGTACTATCTTTCACGCTGACATCAGACACTAGCCGCGTACTATGCGACGGGTACATTAACCGTGAACTGAAACTATAAGCAGCTTTGAGCAGGCCTCAGTTCCCTCGTAAATCAGGTTATTTTAACCGCTTCGCGAAGAGGGGGCATATTGTGTGAAAAGTTATAATAAACATTTAATATGTGGAATATGTTCAATAAATGTTATATTTTTTACTTAATAATACATTTTTAGGTGAGTTGGTTTGCCTGCGTGTATTTATGGTATTTATGAGTATTTACTTATAAAATATAAATAAAAAAGCGGTACGGGAAAGTTACTTTTCCGGCCTAAGGCCGAAAAAGTGACTTTCCCGCACTGTTTGTTGATGGTTGCTTAGCAATGAACTAAAATACTAGGTATTTTGAGGTCTGAAAGAATATTATTATTGACATAAAATGGACCCTATTTAGTATTATTTGATACCATAATTTACATTTTTCATTTTCGTTTCTCCTTAGTAACATCGAGGTGCCAAGTATGAAATACACACTATAACTAAAGGACCTGCATTCACCAGACGATTAACAATAACAAAATCACTTTTGAGTCTTAAGTCGAGGCATCTAAAACGTACCTGCTTAGCCTATTAACCCTTTCTCCGATGCTTTGAAACATTACCAGGCCCAAAGGGATTCCTATCATGGCGTAGAACATGGTAAACAACTTTCCGGAAATAGTGCTAGGAGTGGAATGACCGTAACCTATCGTGGTTAAAACGGTCGTCGCATAATAAAATGCTCCCGTGAACTTCCACTGCTGACCAGCCCTGTGCGGCTCCGATTTCAGCACGATGGTCTCCATTATTCGGAAATCCTCGTCGCTTATGTTATACTTTCTTCTGACTATAGCTTGGATTTCTGAAAAATCAATAAAAACCAGATGACACAGTGGTCTCACTCACTTGTTCCATTTGTGGAACAAGTATGTTTTATTTCATTTTCAACTGATACAATGCCCGCGGATTATGGCCCAGAGAGGAGGGACTTTTTCATTTTCGACTGTTTGGAGAAGAATTGTTCCATATAAAAAAAATTGGTTGTCAAAATAATCATATTACCTAAGTACATTCAGATTTTGATACGCAGGTTGTTTAAAAATTAAGAAAATGTGATATAAAGTCTACTTATGATAAGTGCAATATCGTCACAGTGCGAAATGGCACAATGTTGTCAACTTGTGTTTGTTTTCATGATATTTAAGAGAATATATTTTTTATAGTGGATCCAATTTATTAAAATAATAGTAAATACTTTAGTAAACAGTCAAAAATTTAATTTTGATTTAAAATTGTGCACTGTTTTATTGCAATTAATATTTTTTAGTTTTCGTCAAGTGTTTTTATTCAAACGTTAAAAAACAATATAGGGAATGCAAAACAATACATATTTTTAACATTTATTTGTTTATATTTTTGTTGCGGTCCCTATAAACCGAGCACAACTCTATTGGATTATTCTAGAATTTGACGGATGCGCCAGTAACAGCATACATCTCATCAAATTGATTAAAAACAGAAAAGAATATAAGTGGGTCGAACAATTTAGAAGTTCCAAAACAGATAATTTTTGGACAATAATTTTCATAGCATTTGATGATTTCGAATAGCTTAAAATGGCGGTTTCAGTTTTTCTCTACGTTCTATACGATTTGTCAAGAAATCGCAATAAAAATTTCAAAAAGCAGCAGAAGTACCTACTGCTACAACTCCCAATTCAAAAATAGTGTTATTTCGTGCCTGATACATTTTTATATCCTCCCAGACTAGTTCAATGCTGTTCAGCTGACAGTGTTTTGGTGGCAATCGAAGAAATGTAGCACCGCGAACTTTAGCAATTTCATCTCCTAGATATTTTATGTATTTGGCATTTTGTTTTTGTGTAATTGATACTTTTATCATCGTCACTTCATATTCAATGTTTTCTCTTCAACTATTCCTTGATTTCTCCCTTACTCCATGCAGATGTTGGTAATTTTTCCATTTGTCAAATATGATAAGACGCATTATCCATGACAGTCACTGCGCTAGGTTCGATGTAAGGTAAAATAGATGCAACCTATTTTCAATTATCCCACTGTCCTCATGATATCCCCATGGGAATCTGTCGATGCGGTTAGAACACGTGTAGATCATTATAAAAAAATCCGCAATCGCTTCGGATATATTCAATTAAATATTAGAAGAGAATGTCCGAAAATGGGCCGTGTACTTAATATGGGCCCTATGGTTATTCGTACTAGAACATCTAGCGGCATCACTGAATAATACTTTAAAAGACAGCTACCTAGTAGCGAACTGTTTTACCGACATTGTGCAGTTGATTTCTTATATTGATAGAAAGAAGTGGTTGTGAATGTGTTACTGGAATTCTGAATATTATCTGGAGATAAGTTGTTATTATGTTTTATACGATTTTTAGTGACTAGGTATGTTTGTATATTCACCTAGATATTTTGTATAAAGATCAAAGTTTATTTTGTTTAGAAAATATTTTGATTTACTTAAACTCTACAAATAATAGGTATATATTGTTGAATGACATGCAATGCTGGTAATATGGGCCTTTTGTGGGTCCGAATATGGGCCAGGGCCTATATTCTCCNTATTCCTACTAGAACATCTAGCGGCATCACTGAATAATACTTTAAAAGACAGCTACCTAGTAGCGAACTGTTTTACCGACATTGTGCAGTTGATTTCTTATATTGATAGAAAGAAGTGGTTGTGAATGTGTTACTGGAATTCTGAATATTATCTGGAGATAAGTTGTTATTATGTTTTATACGATTTTTAGTGACTAGGTATGTTTGTATATTCACCTAGATATTTTGTATAAAGATCAAAGTTTATTTTGTTTAGAAAATATTTTGATTTACTTAAACTCTACAAATAATAGGTATATATTGTTGAATGACATGCAATGCTGGTAATATGGGCCTTTTGTGGGTCCGAATATGGGCCAGGGCCTATATTCTCCCCTGATTTTGAATTCAGTTCTTTTTCCATGTTGACCATGCCACGTAACAAACCAAAGTTTTCACCAAAGAATTTAAGGAAACAATGAAACTCCGAAGACATTATAAAGGCTATGGATAGCGTAAATAACTAAAAATTACATTTGTGACTTTTGCAAATAATTTCTTTCTTTCCAATTTCTGTTGTTGCCATTACTCTTTTGTATAATCATATATGAAGTTTTTTTACTAGAAAATAAAGTTTCCTTTGTTAAACGTAAACTTATGCATCATTTTTGATAGGGGCCCATATTTCATACACTCTACCCTCATACAAGATATTGTTCAATTTTCTTATTTTAACTGATATCTCAGTATTTTTTATATTTCTGGAACTTTGCCGCGCTCATTATTGAAGACGAGTTCTTGGTCTAAGTGTGTCCCAATTTTTAGGTGTATTTGTCAAAAAATTTGTTAATAATCTATAAAAAACAAAATAGCCCATATTCGGACCTTCTCCTCTACCTTTCCCATTAATCCTGTTCATCGAGATAATACACTTTTGTTATCGATATACACACTATTTTTTTTTCATTCTCAATTAGCAGACTTAGATTTCATTTTAAGATCCAAAAAATCATTTGTTCTACTATTGCAATTTGAATTTTCTTTTATGTAGAAAGTTCCCTGTTTCACTTTTTATTTTTTTTTTATTTTTATCAGTTTTTAAAACACGTTAAACACTTCTGATAAAGACTTTTGTTTAAGATTTGCAATGAAACAAGAAATATGCAACACAAAGAAAGGCACACCACGAAAAAATTCTGTACAACAAATAGCAGAAGCGAGAAAAAGATAAAAGCAATGACGGAAAATAGAAAAACATGGATACGGTATGTGGATGGAATACAAGAATCTAATCCAACGTCTAACTTCCGGAGAGGTAAACAGAAGGAGAGAAGGGAAGGAAATAAATGCAGGGTGATTCACAACTTATCCAAAAAAATTTAGGAATAAATGCGTCATAAAAAATCGTAAAAAAAATTGTAAAATCCCTATAGTTTTCGAGGAAAAAAATATTGAAGTTGTAGTATGTTTAACCTTTATATCGCTGGACTACTGTAGTATCTAACGTCATTCGCGTCATGCACTCTCTTTCCACGTGGCCTCAGGCAAATACTGAAATCCGATTTCAGTATTAGTTTTTGCGATAGTGTTTACATCAGTTTTATGTGTCAAAAATAGCTTACTTGTATAGCAACTCGGAGTTGATGGATATCGTTTTAATTTATGGTGAAGCAAGACAACATTTGTGTTATATTGAAGCAAGATAACATTTGTGTTAGTTCGTAGAAACTGGGTAAAACGAGCCCAAATATGTTTATACGTCGGTAGACAAAATTTTGAACAGTTATAACACGAACTACGTCAAATTATTTTATTAATTAAAACCACAAATACATTTCATTAATTATTTATAACAATAGGGCCAAAAGTAGTTAAATTTGCTTATGTAAAACAGGTGTAATAAAATTTTATTTATTTCCTTCCTTGGGAAAGAAGTTCTTTTAATTTTAGAGTCCGTTCATTTTTTATTACAGTTTGCCACCGCTGACTACATGCTTTGCCTTGCGTAAGATCAGGTTTTACAGTGGACCAGTTTTCCAGTGCCGTGCAGAAGTGTATTTTTAAATCATTTTCGAGCTGCTCTTTTGTTTTTTTTTTACAAAATAGTATTTGTAAGAGTCCCCTATGTATTTTTGGAATAGTACTGAATCATCCTGTATAGTTCCTTACAGCTAACGACAATCAAATAACAGAAAATTTCTTACCTTGTAGAATGATTTTCCTTTGGTTTTCCGTTTTAGACTCCAGGGCGTCGAAAACTGCAGCGCCGATGAGCAAGTATGTAAAGGTGCAAACGATTAGAGATAAGGTGCGAACGTTTTGCTTCTTCATTCTCTAGCGCGCGTCATGCTGGGGCCGGGGGGCTCCCGCGCCGCTAGCTGCCCCCCGCGCGCCCCCCTCCAATCCACCACATTACACCCCCTGCAAAAAAAATCTTGTATTATTCTACGATTCTTCTCATATACAATATTAACATTTAAAGTAAAATTATACAGCGTGTTTCATGACGAATAGTACGTCCTGTACTGGTACCAAATCTGCACTACTCTGTGGAGGAAGACTACCTAAAAAAGTCCTGCGTCAAAATTTGTTGAGATAAAAATTGAATATTTATTAAACTAAATCGGATTTACGAGGGGGCGTCTGGATCATGGGCACCCAGGCGATGTATCAAATGAAACCTACTAGACTTTACGTTTTTAAGAATGCTCTTTTAGATGGCGCCCACAGAATTTGAAAAAACGGACATCTATGTTGAAAAACGCAATTTTTTCCTATTTTCAGTCTTTATACCATATTTTGAAGACTTTATCGCTAAAGTACATACCTAAAACCAATGGCAATGGTGCATAACATTTCTCAACTTAGTGGATCAATAATGTTAGAGACATCGATAATCTGCATCCTATCTTTTGTCTTGACATGATAGTTTTGTTGTGTTAAAATAAAAACACTTGTTATTATTGATAAAAACGTCAAATGTAATCTTCTTGTTTGTGTTTGTGGAAAATATATTTTAAAAGGAAAAGTACAAGTTGTGTGAGTAGGAGCTGTACGATCGGGTAGCTCTCGTGGTTTCGACACAGAACAAATAACGTGCGCATTGATTTTAGTCACTTGATGAACCAAATTGGCAGCTGAATCGGAAAATGGTCTCATCAGATTTTACGACGGTTTTACTTGAAAAAGGCGGGGTTTCTCGGAAAATCTCAAAAAAAAAGTCTTAGAGTTGGTCAAAAAAATACGTTAGAATTTTCTCAAAATTTTTTGGGTCATTTATGAAATTTTCGACTTCGACAATTTTGACCAAATTGATAGTCTTAAAAAACGAGGCGTTTTTTCCTGTAGCTACCTTCTCCTTTATATTCTGAATACTTCTATCACTTTCATCTCTCGAATCCTGTCCACAATTTGGTGGCAAACAGTAATGGGTATATCGGCAGCCAAGGGCGTAGCCAGGATTATTTCCAGAGGGGGCATAACAAAAATACGTAATGTAAACTACTTATTAAAAAATGGTTTCGTTAAAATAAATTGGTTGCAATGCTATTGGAATCAATCGAAATCTTATTTCAGCATTGGTCTTTGAGGGTTCTGGCTAAACTTTGACAAATCTTCTTTTTCAAGTTTATTTGTTTCCAAAATGCTCTTTCTATGCACACTCACCATGCAAAGACCGACAAGCCGATAATATCGAGTAAATTACGCGCGTAATTCGACAAATGATATTCATTATTACGTTATTATTTTATGAATATATCTCAGATTTAATTAATAAAATGTTCTTTAGTTATTAAATAATAAAAATATCTTTTTTATTTAAACCTTAAAATATTTGAAATTAAAANTACCTAGTGCTCAAGGTGGCTGGTTTCCATGTCGTCTCCTGGAGTTTTGTGGAAATTCGTTATAATCTTAGCCGTAACTCGTTACCTCGGGGTTTCTGACGTCGCTGAACACGAATATCACGACGCCAACGGTCTCCGAGGTACCTAGTGCTCAAGGTGGCTGGTTTCCATGTCGTCTCCTGGAGTTTTGTGGAAATTCGTTATAATCTTAGCCGTAACTCGTTACCTCGGGGTTTCTGACGTCGCTGAACACGAATATCACGACGCCAACGGTCTCCGAGGTACCTAGTGCTCAAGGTGGCTGGTTTCCATGTCGTCTCCTGGAGTTTTGTGGAAATTCGTTATAATCTTAGCCGTAACTCGTTACCTCGGGGTTTCTGACGTCGCTGAACACGAATATCACGACGCCAACGGTCTCCGAGGTACCTAGTGCTCAAGGTGGCTGGTTTCCATGTCGTCTCCTGGAGTTTTGTGGAAATTCGTTATAATCTTAGCCGTAACTCGTTACCTCGGGGTTTCTGACGTCGCTGAACACGAATATCACGACGCCAACGGTCTCCGAGGTACCTAGTGCTCAAGGTGGCTGGTTTCCATGTCGTCTCCTGGAGTTTTGTGGAAATTCGTTATAATCTTAGCCGTAACTCGTTACCTCGGGGTTTCTGACGTCGCTGAACACGAATATCACGACGCCAACGGTCTCCGAGGTACCTAGTGCTCAAGGTGGCTGGTTTCCATGTCGTCTCCTGGAGTTTTGTGGAAATTCGTTATAATCTTAGCCGTAACTCGTTACCTCGGGGTTTTGAGGTCGCTGAACACGAATATCACGACGGCAACGGTCTCCGAAGTACCTAGTGCCCAAGGTAGCCGGTTTCCACGTTGTCTCCTGGAGTTTTGTGGAAATTCGTTATAAACTTAGCCGAATCTCGTTACCTCGGAGTTTTTGAGGTCGCTCAACACGAATATCATGACGGTAACGATCCTCGAGGTACCTAGTGCCCAGGATGACTGGTTTCTGTGACAACTATTTTATTCTTAATTATTTTTTATTCATTACAAAAAATACATGTTTCCAAAAAAATATTATACTTAGATATCTTTACAATTTAAATTTTTCTTATTTCACGTGTGCGCTATAACTTTTTTTTTATGCACCGATGCAATTTTCATTTCTCATTGATCACATAGGGTCACAAACTTTCTGGACGCTCTAACGAATCGAATGCAAAAAACTGCATCAC
>NW_019416920.1:96607-102574 GCF_000390285.2 Anoplophora glabripennis
ACTTTTATTTAATAAAAGTAAACAATAATTCTTAAAATGTGGGGTTAGAATAACAGCAAACGCATGTTTTACAAACGCTTTTTTTTAGTTATTATTTTATTTGAGTAAATTTAAACGGTAATAATGAATAAACAAAACATCAAGGATTTTATTTTTGTGCTTACTTTTGTTCTACACGTTTTACTTTTAAAGATTTCAGTACCTAAAAACGCCAGAAATTTCACTGTTTCTCGGCCGGGAATATGGCCACCTTAACCTAAATTTATATATTTTTTTATCAGTTATAATTATTTTTAAAAATACATTGTTAACATTAGTTTTTAAATGTAATCGTCAGTCAGAGCTGAGCAAAATACTTGCAAAATGTATTTAAAATACAAATTACAAAATACCAGTGCGAAAGTACATATTTTAAAATACTTCTTTGGCAAAGTATTTTAAATACAAATTACTTAGTTTTTAAAACAGTATTTCAAGTATGTTGAATATTAAATACAGGGTGGTTCACAAACGGTGACCAAAAATGAAACCTGTTTATCTAGTACGCTTTGTTAACAAGATACAGGGTGTTACAAATGTTTTTAATTTTTCTAAATAATTTAAAAACTAGTAAGTGAAATAATTTGAAATGGGGCACAAGTATTTATGTAAACATTGTTTAAAATCTGATACCTTTTTCTAAAATTTAGATATTCCAGTGGCGGAGATGCAGGGTATCAGTGGCATATTTGTGTTTCAAATTTGTCTTCAAATTGTGTCTTTCAATTTTCTACAAATTACTACTCTCTTATGTTTTTAAGTTTAACACCCTGTATCTTCTCAGCGAAGCGTCCTACATAAAAACTTTATACGAAAGACTCCCCTTAAAATTCACAAAAGAATACGAGGATTCATTTTTGGTCACCGTTTGTGAATCACCCTGTATATTGAAAATATTCCTTAACGGTATTTAAAATATTTTTGTGAGTGAGATGCAGAATATTTTATTCACTTATAATTTTTTATCAGATTTTCTTAGAATAGCCCACTAATGATAAAAGAAATCAATATTAAATTTTGATGATTTTCTATTTATTTGACTAGTGATGATAGTCATCTAAAACGTAGTAGACAGAACAGCAATAACACAACGCACATTGCAGAATGCAGAGTAGAATGCACTAAATCCAGGTGTGCAGTGCCTGTTGTACCAGTCGCCGGTCGAAACAGGCAAAAAGTATTTGATTTTGGTAGGTATTTAGGCTATTATAAATACTTCGAGTATTTTAAATACTCAAGAGTATTTAAATTACTTTTAGAAGATTTTAAATACTTTTTTGAAATACAAAATCCAAAATACTTTGTTTAAGTATTTGAAATACAAAATATTTTTTGGGTTATAAAAGTATTTTAATACTACATACTATTTTATATTTAAAATACTATTTGGGATTTTTTTTGTCAAAATACTCCCAGCTCTGCCCTATCGTAGCTAACCTATGTCGGCAGCCACAAGATATGAACAGCCTTCGTATTGTGAGGCACTTTTCCTCGGTTCTCTCATTCCGGATGGTTCGGTGTAAATTTTTATTACTTGTAACTATTGTGTGTACACCCCCTGTAATTTAATTTTTCGGAACGGTTTTATATTCCTCGGACTGGACTCTAAACGATGACGTTAGTTAATAATTTAAATATTCGGTTTTATCCTCGGGCGCCAGTTTCCCAAAATATGACGTGGGGGAAACTCCACGTATCCCTTACCCTCGGTTTAGAGTAAAGTGCACAGGTAGCTACAGTGAAGAAAATTAATTCCAGGGGTCAATGAATTTCTTTTAGGAGAAAACGGCAGAGAGTTCGGCAGAGAGTAGTTTTCTCAGTGTAGTTTTATTTTAAATATGAAATTTAACGGGAGCTCTACAAAACGATATCAGCGTTTTTGCTGGTTCGGAATGTTATCGTTTTACCTCGACGGTGAAAGAAATAAACCTATTAAGTTTTACTAGATTTATTCACACAGGGAAAATATTAATACTTATTACAAATACATATAGTGTCAATTTTTATTCCTACCCACTACTAAACGACTGAAATTATTTACAAGTTTCTTAACAATAATTATATACAAATTCAGTGTGAAAGAGACAAAATTAAAAAGTTATGACTCTGGGTTTTTTACCATTTTACTTATCACCTTAGAAAAGAAATAAATATTTGTAAACGGGATCGAAATAAAATATTTATTACTCTACAATCGTAGACGGTTTTTATGTACAAAGGAAAAGGTGATTTTAGACGGTCTGATTAAAATATTTATAGACGTTTTTTACTGGTCCCCGCTGATTCTGAAAATAAACCAAAATTTATTCGGAATTATTTCGGACTTATTTTAAACAGGCGGGCGGTCAAATATCGGTATAATGGCCTAGCAAGCAATGCAAAATTAGTAAGCGGAATGCGGTAAGCGGTAAGCGATAGCAATAACCAGCGAAGAAAGCCCAAGCGGTGCAAGGCGGAAAGATAGGATGGTGAAACGGGATCCGAAGTATCTCGCCTTACAATTCGTACTAGCCTTTAAGCTTTATACGTCCTGGTGGCCGATGGTGTCGGACTCTCTGTATACAACGCTTCTCGGTCTGATGGGTATACACGCCGACCAGGGAGAAGCGTACGGATACTATATGGAACGACCCGGAGATTGGGTGGGCACGCCGAACCTCTAGGTCTTGGTTCACATATCCCCTATTACCCAGCGTACATCAAGGTGCGGGACACCAAGCAACGCTGTAGTAAACACGACGGCTTCGTCAGGATTGGGTTTAACACGCCGAATCCAACGATTGCACTGTCGTGCGGGTTGAGACGGACGGTGGAATTTGTGTGTGGGTTACCAAGAATATTCTTCTCGGGCCCACAGTAATTCCACACTTAAAGTGTACAAATCTTTTCGGACTTGTACCCGGTTGGAACGGATAATAATAAGGAAAATAATTCTTACTAGGTTCACTGGTTATTCTGGGCTGGCTTCGGTGGAGAGTTCTTGCTGGCGGTGGACGTCTGTTCGGTGTTGAGTTCTGGATACGAACTGTCGGTTTCGGGGAATGTCGAGGACTTTTGTTGCCCAAATCCCCACCGGATTGACACCAGTCGTGGTGGGACCTCCACGTGACCAACGGCTTGTCAGAGTGGGGTATCGGCCGGTCGGACCCGCGAGTGGATATTTGATATATATGTAGAAAAATCAATAATTCTCGCCGCTGGGGTAAAATAATCCGAAATAAAATAAATACTTTTAAATTCAGACCTAATAAAAATCAAAATTAAAACAGGTTCATTACAGTATATACTTATACTAGTAACTGATTTAAAATTAAAAATATGTTGAAATTTTACTTGTTTCCTTTTCAGATAGACAGATTTAAAATAAGCTTTAAGAATATATTAATTAACACAAATATATGAGAACAAATCAAAATTATCAGTGTGTTACAATAGGTAGGTATACCTATTTATAGTATATACCACTTTGATATCACAAGTGCACAAGAGTTTGTTTACTATCAAAGTTTATCTCTACATATAGATAGTTTCTATTTTTATAACCGTATTATCCAGTTTCTGGAGCAATATTATAATTAATAGATGGGTGCAATTTGTTATCTGTAGCAAACAACATCCGTATCTACTTGTAACTAAAAAAGGTTTATAGCTTCCAGGCAGAATCACCACCATTATTAACATGAAAAGTACACTGTATTCGGCCGATAGGTTTAATCCTTAAAGAAAATAGTGTCGTCTATTATATTTTCTAGAATTATAATAGTAGAAAACAGGTTGCTTAATGAAAATTTTAGTCGGATATTTTTACTTCTGAAATATGCTGCCATAAGTCGCATCAGCAGTGTTAACCAGAACACGGTCTCTGTTACGTGTGGTATCCTGACAAACGGATAGGAACAGGCCGGTAATATTTGTCTTAACCGGCATCCAAATGATGCAGTTACTAGCCAAATATTTGCCAAACGTTAAAATATATGTCGTATCGTGTAGATAGTGCATATCGATACATTCGAAAGCATGTTTTACGTTCCAAATATTCGCCAAAGGTACAGAAATGGCATAAAATCTGTGATGACCACATGAGTAAGGTTCATACCCACGGATTGGACTTCGTAATATGAGGCGGGCTTCAGTCATTCAGCCATTCTGTCATTCATTCAGCCATTCTGTCATTCATTGCGGCTTGATTCGCTTTCGAAACATTATTAAAGGTTTTATTTCATCGCCAATACCCTAACCGCTCAGCGTCGAAATGAAATTAGTGTAATTCGTTAGTGTTTTTATTAGATGTGACAAAATGACTTTAAAGGGCACCACAGGATCCTTTTGGGAAATTACTTTCGGCCAAACTTGTTGAAACTTTGGATTCTGGTAGTACCTACTCGATGTGTCTCAAGTCTCAATGAGCATTAAGTTCGTTCTTTCGACATAGAGCTCTTCGAAGATAGGCTGTAAGTACTTTTGGCTATAACGCAATGCCACTGTATGGACATACAGATGCATATAATCACACATACATACACACATATACAGGGTGTCCCACGGTGACGAGACATTAGACATATTTCAGAAACTAGTTCGATTTTAATTTTGAAAATTTGGGCAATAGTGTTTTCGGGCATGCCATTTTCAACTAAAATAATGACGTCCACCTAACAGTAAATACCCTATAAGTCCTATTTATCATCTTGCGATACTCTACATGAATAAATAATAAATTTAGACAGTCAGCATTTGAATAAATGTTATCGTTTTCCATTTTTTAACAATAAATAATACTCAAATAGACGTTCACTGTATGTGTTAAATTGACAACAATAAACTGGTGACAGATTAGGTGCTTGTTTTGAACTTCCACTAAAAATTTCACAGCCATCCTCGCAAGAAATTATGCGATATCCGTTGACTGCACGAAAAAGAGTAAATACCTTAAAAACCAGAAGAGATATGTATAGGGAACCATTATACCATTCGAAAGAGAACAAAATTGTTCATCAGGTTGCGCAAATATGTGTTCCGTTTAAAACAAATAAGTTAAAATGATTTAAAGTTGACCAAATCCGGCATTAAATTTCTATCACCCTGTATGAAATTAAGTCATTTTAAAATTACGGCAGGGAAGCTTAGAGTTTTAGTTATGTCCCATTTTATCGCTCTAGCTTTATTATTGTAAAATACACATCTTTTTGAATTAGGCAGTGTTAAATTTATAGTGTGTGTATTTTTTCTTTGTCCGATTGGTACTTGTTTTCACTTTCATCGCTATCTTTGACCTGCTTATTATAATTTTTAGCTTTCTGATGTTTCAAAGTTTGGCACCACATAAAAAACACTCAATAGACATTTGTCGTTCAAATTTGGTATACGGGTATTTTGATGTTGAGTAGACTGGTAATATTGTCTTTTTGATAAAAAAAATGCCTAATACCACTTTCTGGAAAAACGAACCTTTTAAAAAATGGCCAGGCTTTTGTTCCATTAATAAAATGATTAGTAGTGTATAACCCTCCTTCATGATACTATTTGTACAAAAATTGTCTTGCGGAAAGTCCACAGCCTTCTCATATTCCCAGAGGTGTTAACCTGAAAAACGGGACCCACTGTATATTTGAAAATTTGAAATTATGACTTTCTGCATGAAAAAAAATATTGAGCAGTATTTGTCATTGGGCGGGGGTTTTTAAGAGTTAAAACAACGCGACATATTATACAGGGTGTCTCATAATTAGCTGCCAACCCTGAACAGGCCGATTCTATGATCAAAACTAAGTAAAAAATTTCATATGAACATGGGTCCGGAAATGCTTCCTAAGGGCACAGGGACCCATTGAAGAGGGAGGAATGGAAATAATTTTTTTGCAATATCTCTCAATCGCGTTGTGATAAATGAATGAAATTTGGTATACACAGCTAAATTTTGATGAGCAA
>NW_019416920.1:103681-125342 GCF_000390285.2 Anoplophora glabripennis
AGTAAGTAGTTAGGTATCTAACTACCTAAAGAAAACAAACACGAAACAAAAATGCGACTATGAAGTTTTAAATGATTCACAATAAGAAAAAAACAAACAAATTATTAAAACTCAATGAAATAAAAGTATGTTTGCAAGTATCTATGTATGTTCCGACTACCTAAAGACAACAAATACAAAACAAAAATGTGACCTTAAAATATCGAACGCAATTATAACTTTCCAACAACACCCAGAAAGAAAACACAGTCGTCAGTCGTCACCTCCATTCGCTCCAAGTCAGTTTATTAAAGGATCACGCGCGCGTTATCGTTCGGCTTATTACAGTAGGCAAGACGGTGCGGGGGGAGGGTCGGCGATCGCATCAAGCGAAGCGAGGCGCTTGAATTTTATTCTCGCGTCCGTAATTTTTTTGCGATTACTCCTAAGATATTCATTTAAATTATATGATGCAAAATAGTAAAATAATGTGCATGAAATGCTTAAAGCCTCTAAATTATTTAAAATCATAAGGATTAATACCGTATTTGTGTAAATAGCTTTTAAATTACCGCTTTATAATTGCCAATTTTTTAAAGTATTAAAATGGATATAGTATGTTATCCTTAAGAGATAAACATATGCCATCGCGGACTTTTCTGTAGACCCATATAAGATACACAATTCCACCATACATTATTTTGTTATATGTCAAAGGGTTTAGGCAGCGTTTTCGTTGAAAACTCCCAGACGGCTTATGTTTTTCCGACACCTCCAACAAATATCGTTAATGTATATAAAAACTTAACAAATTATATACTAAAACCTTCCTCGAGAACCTATCCACTGGTGAAAACAGCATGAAAATAGGTGCAGTAGTTTTTGAGTTTATCGCGAATAGACAGACAGACAGACAGACAGACAGGCGCGGCGGAGGACTTTGTTTTATAATATGTAGTGATGATTTTAGTCTATGTAATACCTATTTCATATTTATTCAGTTTTTTAGCATAAAGGGTGGTTTTCATCCCCTAAAAATAAGAAGGGCATATCAAGCATATATAACTTTTCATCNCAGACAGACAGGCGCGGCGGAGGACTTTGTTTTATAATATGTAGTGATGATTTTAGTCTATGTAATACCTATTTCATATTTATTCAGTTTTTTAGCATAAAGGGTGGTTTTCATCCCCTAAAAATAAGAAGGGCATATCAAGCATATATAACTTTTCATCTACAGGGTGAAATAAACTTAATTCCATATTTTCATAAAAATCGGATCTATCCGAAAGTATTCGGAGGTTTTACCCTATTTTTCGCTTTGTTTCCTGGACTAGAAATAATGATTAAACAAAAATACTTGCCTAAATTTTTCCTAAATTTTTCTTTCATTTTCAATATCACAAAAAATGCATTTCTAATCAATCAATTGGTGTAATAAATAACATGATTCACTTTACGGAAAATCCAGCATTATAACAAGATCAAATGATAAGATAATCTAATTTAGTCAATAGTGTTAACTTATGTTTGCTGAAACATTTTCTCCTTGTGGCACAACACACTTAATCCTGTAATATACTCTGTTAGCGCATTGTAATCGTTATAGTTAGACCATAAATCATTCGTAAATGTTAAGGGAGACGTAAGGCAATCAACTTGTCTATTTATATAAATTGCGATATCCTAAAAGCCAAATGATTAGATTTTAATAGATCGAGTAAAGTCTTTATAAGGATTATGACAGATCATTGATTTTTACTTTGATGCCGTCGTTAGTTATTTTTAGGAAAATCCAACGCACGCACGCACTTGGACCGACGAAACAAATACATATTTTTGGCAATTTCCTCTGCTTGTGGCAAAAAAATCTCTTTAATGGTGTATTTACGGATAAAAATTAGCCTCTAGTGACTGAAATTTAATTTTAGTCACTAAAAACCAACCTGTAAAGTACCAACAAGATTGCAAAATTTATTTTTACCATTTGTCTAATTAAAACGTTATTTTGCTAAATTAATGCCTTTCTTAAACATTTATTTATGACTTAAATCAATTTACCTCTCTAAACGCCTACTGAGATGTAGACCTGAATGTTGTAACTAAAGACCATGATAGGCCATTAATATCAGCCCCATGCTGATTGACTTTTGACATTTCGGTAATGTCATAGTATTATTCCGCATTTTATATATGTATAATAGTATGAACATGGAAGCGATTGGGACTGCTGCCTTTTACTTGATAAATATACAGGGTTACAATTTTTTAATTATCCCATAGAGGTATCTTTCTTATTTTAAGAGATACAGAAATGGTTAAATAAGCAAATATGTGTAGAATTTTATGACGATCACGGATTCGTTCTTAAATTTAGACAATTCCGAATGCTTCCGAATATATTCGAAGAAAACCGATCTTATGCTATTAGTTTTTATCGTGTTTCTCTTATGTCTCAAAATTTTAGGACAGAAATTTGTAGTCTGATATAAAATGATGGAAAGAATTGATTTTTGGGGTCAGTATTAACGTATATCTAAAAATGTGTGTTGAACGGTAGTTAACTAGTTTTTGATTGGTAGTCTGGGCAAATTAGGTTTTTTTTTCAAAAATCGGGCCTAAGTCGAATTTTATTGACTTAAAATTAAGTAAAAAATACACAGAACAAAAGCCTAAATTTGTGTATTTATAGAAGTCGAGCGTCATATTGTTTATAACAAAAGAAAAAAAATAATTGGTCTTTTTTCAGTTTTTCGCTTATATCTCCGAAAATATGCCTCTAATCGACATGAGGTATGCTTATCGATTTTGTTCCAGACGAAAGAGCGACCGAAAAAAAGCCTAATTTTTCGCCCCTTTGTGAGACCTCGTAAATTTACTCCAAATGTGTGCCAAAAGATAGTCTATGATGAGACTTGAATCGTCTATAAGTTTTAGCTTGAGGCTACATTTCGTTTTCGAGTTTCGGTTGATTAAAGTTGTCATTTTTACATGGATTGTTGGATCGAGGTTACACCGCTAAAAAAAAATCGCTTGTACTTCACATGTGGCATATGTATTCCGAAGTACTTTTTCGCGCTGAGCACGAATTTGCTATTAGAATTGCTTCTTCACCCTTCGGTCTTCATGAAATGACTGAAAAGATTCAGAAAAATGAAGAATTTCGAAGATTCCAAGATTAATTCTTTGACTTCCAAATGACCTGTAGTCATAGAGATTAACGAACCTTTGATTTTAAATCAATGATTTCGTCAACATTTCTGGGAAAGGTTTCTGAAGACCTTTCCCAGAATCTGAAGTCATAGAGATTAACGAACCTTTGATTTTAAATCAGCGACTTTGAAAACCCTATAATAATCCATGTAAAAATGACAACTTTAATCAACCGTAACTTGAAAACGAAATGCAGCCTCAAGCTAAAACTTATAGACGATTCAAGTCTCATCATAGACTGTCTTTTGGCACACATTTGGAGTAAATTTATGAGGTCTCACAAAGGGGCGAAAATTTCGGTCGCTCTTTGCTACAAAGATAGATATTAGCGAAAGCTTGCAACATTTTTTTTACACTGCAAAATTAGCAGTGAAAAAAAATGTGCAAAATTTACAGAATTAATTACCTAAAAAAAAACAAATTTGACTGAAATTGGATGAAACTACACTACGTATATGATATTTAGTAATCTACTTGACAGGTGTATTTAATTTTAAAATAACGTTACATATTATTCAATGCGATTTATTGTTGAAGAAATGGATTAGACAGAATCAAGAATTTCTTCATATTTGTGCTAAAAATGAGGTGATGCTTCCACACTATTTTATTCAATCACTTATATCTAATTTCTTGTTTAAAAATAAATAATTTTGTAGATATTCCATTATTATTTTTTAATAACTGTTTACAACTTTTATCTTATTGATAATGTTAATTAAACATAATCAGCATACTAAAAATGAAATATTCGTAATATGGAGAGCCAAATGCTCAATAAAAGAAATAGTTTATGGTTCACCCACTGGAGCACTTAAACTTTTAAACAAATTCATGCAGTACTAGAGATTTCACTATACAAGTGTGTACTATTCAGCCGTGGTCTAGCGTGTGCCTTTGAGTCACAGATAACAGAACACTATAGATTGGTATCTTAGTCCTAACAACTAAACATAAGCGGCACCGCTTCAACTACTTCTTAAATGCGGGAACTTTGAAACATGAACTACTTAGACATTTTATTGGAATGTAACAGCGTTCTCCATTTCTTTTTCAATTTTATAGTAGTCGCACTGAGGCTATTCTCTTTTTTTATTATTCAAGTTGACAATACAAAGTCTTCATTGAGTGCACAGGGAAAAATAAACTATCTAAACTAACATATCGTAGTTTAAAATACATTGGGAAGAAGCTTACAAAATCCTACATCCGTAAAGGGCATAGGTAACACCAAATAATGGTATACCAAAAAATTTCCTTTCAAGCCATATAAGCATTTTAAGGGTTACCGCTACTACTTTGAGATATTTGCAATTTTCCATTTTTTGGACAGTTTTTCTCCTATCAGACCTGTTGTCAAATTGGCCATGTCCAGAAGCACTCCAAAAACAGTTAAAATAACTTGACATTTGTCAAGTTAATTATCAAATTTTTGTTATGGCCGTAATAGTTTTTGCCGAAAATTTAAATAAAAATGCCTGGGGATCGTTAAAGTTATGAGGATTATTTTCATTTGTTTGTTATTTATGGATAATGTGACAAAGTAATTTAAAGAAATATGTAGAGAACTTGCTGCTTCAATCTGCATATGACCGAGTAAAACAATACAGGGTGTTCCATTTAAGTTAACAAAATTATAGCAGTTTGAAGTTATCAAAATGTAACAGCAGAAATGAAACACCTAGTATTAAATCTTTTAATTTGTTGGTAAATCATAATTTAGTGTTACCTATGCTCTTCACAGGTACCAAAAATCCAGTTGATATCACATTCCTGAAAAGAGTTACTAGCATCTCCTCGGACCACGGATCCTTGCACCTGTCAAATTTTTTCTTTAAAAATTAATATCTCAAAATTTATAACTCCTAGGTAACGAGAATATTTAATAAAGTGGCCCTCAAATTTCACGTAGAAACCGATAATGCAATAATACAGGGTGATTCACAACTTATCCAAAAAAATTTGGGAATAGATGCGGCATGAGAAATGGAGTCAATATTGTAAAAAAATTTTTTGTAAAATCCTTATAGTTTCTGAGAAAAAAATTATTGAAGTTATAGCACATTAAACCACTACATAGCTGGACAACTGTAGTCTCTAGCGTCATTCGCAATACGCGTGGGAGCCATGTGACTCCTAATACTAAAATCCGTCGTTGCGGTAGTTTTTATCTGTTATGTGTGGAATTTACATAAGTTTTTTAGTAGTTAGTGTCAAAAATGGTTTGCGTGTATAACAACTCAGAGTTGATGGATATCGTTTTAATTTATGGTGAAGCAAGACAACATTTGTATTATGGTGAAGCAAGACATCATTTGTGTTAGTTCGTAGAAAGTGAGTAAAACGGACCCAAATGTGTTTACACGTGAGTGGATAAAATTTTGAACAATTGCTGTTGCAGCATCGGGTATGTCAAATGATTTTATTATGTAAAAACACAAATTAATTTTATTAATAATTAATAAAGGCAAAATCATTTGAATTTGCCGATATAAAATAGGTGCGATAAAATTCTATTTACATATTTCTTTCCTTGCGAAAGTTTTTGTCCGTTTTTATCACGCCGCCATACCGGTGGCATTGTGCGAGGTCAGGTTTTACAGTGGACCAGTTTTCAGTGCCGTGCAGAAGTGTATTTTTAAATCAATTTCGAACTGACCTTTTTGATTTTTTCTTTACAAAATTGTATATGTAAGGGTCCCCTGTACATCCAGAATTTTTTTTTTTGGATAAGTTCTGAATCACCCTGTATATAGGGTACCGCATTTAAAATAAGAAAGTTAATGTCGTCTTTCGATATAACCGGAAGTGCCATAAAGTTTTAAATATTTTAGCTGTGTTGGCATTACAGCCTTTTCTAGGTTGCCAAATTTTCAGATTTATCGGATAAGTAGGTACTTTCCGAGATATTGGTAATGGTGATTCCTGGTGGGACAACCTGTATATTTGATTTATGCAAATCTGTACATACGCATATAATTTATTATAAAAAATAATAATAAACAACAACAATATTATTATTTATTGTAAAAAGAACACCTTTCGTTAATATTAAAATTTAATTACAAAAACGAAACTTAAATCCTATTACTCAGAGAAGAATTCCATATTTTATAGTACACAAAGTAAACGGACCTAGCTTCCAAATATAATCAATGTAAGTAAATGTTTGTATAGCTGTGAGTGTGAAACTGGTATAGTAGGAAAAGCTTAAGTAAATCGATCTACCAATTTTCTGCAGCGTAGATATAATATTCCTGGTCTACATTGGGAAGACTAAAGTTATTTTAAAGGATATGCAAGATTTTTCATTAAGAATTCAGCTGAACAGAATATTTCTCACGTCAAAATAGATAACTTTTTCTAAATCCAATGATACAATAATTCGTTTTTTATAGCATTTTAGTAAAAACGGAAAAAATATATTTATGACTATTTAATTGAATATTTAAAGCATGTTGTCACCTAGTGGGAACATCATGCGATGGTTGAAAAACCAAAATAACGTAGTTTTGGTTAATATGATTTTAACGATTGAAATCACAACGTTTTAAATTACTCGAAAGAAACGTAATATAAATTACAGTATTAAGTATCTAATAAGGCTAAGTAGAAAAAATTTAGACTCTTCAAGAAGCTTCTCAGAATTCTAATTAAAAATAACACATTTCAATGATCATTCATCCTCCCTGGAAACAAAATCTTAAATATTAAAATTCTTGCTCAAATAATAAATGATACATTTAATGTGGAACTTGATTTTTCGAAAAAATTGTTGCAAGAAATAAGTATAATAAATAACAAAAAACGTTTAAATCAATTAATAAACTAATAAACGATAAAAGCTTGCAATTTAAATTTTGTAAATTGAATTCTGCAGAACATGAATAATCATCAGATTTTTATTAATTTGGTTATAAATTATCCCTTTAGTATTTTTTTCTGCATATCTTTGATATTAAGTAATTCATTTAAATATATCAAAAAATAAGCATACAGAAGCAATTTCATTCAGGATTTTAGGATTCACAATATCAAACTGTAGATATGCTGAACCCAGATAATTTTAAACTTCTTAGAAAAATTAAATATACGATTACCCATAAAAAATACCAACTTTATTAATACTTTATGAATTAATTATTGATTTACTTTCGTCTAAGCCCGATTTTTAAAAATCATGAAAATAAGAAGTAGAAATCATAATATTTGGCGAATGCGCTAGTGAAAACCATTGGTTTTATAACGTACAATATAAGTCAAAGTAAGGGATGAGCTTGCCCACAAATTTTGACATTTGTAGGCCGTAGGACATTTGTAGACCATCGACGCCCCCTCATATCTAACAAATTATGCATTTATCATTATCATTTATTACACATTATACTTTTTTCGCATTTTGACTGATAAATTTTCTAAATTGAAATCGTTTACTAAAGATGTACTTTACCAGACGAATTGTCACTTTACTACATATACAGGGTGTCCCAGAATAACGTGTACAACGGAAGACCACAGATTCGTGGACTCAAAATAAGCAGATTTAAGTCATTGTACCTGCCAATTCTTAATGAGTATTTACTACGATAAGGTATACCACATGTTACTTTATTTTTCAATATGGATCGGATACACGATGAATTAGATAGACGCACGGTTTAAGGCCTTTAATCGTGTGCAAATTTCTGCCCGGGTTCGATTCCCGCGGCCGGTAGACCGTAGATTAGCTATGCTTGTACGGAGGATTGGCACCCTCTGTGCAGGTGTGATAGGGTGGAAGAATGTTGGCTTGGGTCAATGTGAGAGATTGACACCGGTTGGCATTTGACCACCCCCCTAATTAATGAGGTTTTCCAGGTTTCAGTCATTCATGCACTGAATGGTGGTTAGGGCCTACCAACATAAGTCGTTCCTGGGCGCAAATGCGGCCTGCCTAATAATAATATGCCGCCTCCTCTCCCGCACAAATCTCCGACTTATGGGCTAATTCTCGTAATTAGAATAGGGAGTAGAGATATTATAATTAATAAAAACAATCAAATTCAATAAAAAACGCTGGAGAAAAAAACAACTTATTATAAAAACGTTTATGGCAATTTGGAAATTCCTCCACAACTCTTTTTCAGTGTTAGATGTGGAAGCATTCATTGTTGTTTTCAGATTGCCCCAAAGATAATAGTCGCAAGGTGTTAAGTCTGGTGAACGTTCAGGCCAGTTAACAGGAGCATTATCCCTTCTACCGATCCCATAAACAAGGGAATTTTTGGTTCAGATACTGTTGGACATTTACAGTGAAATGTGGTGGAGCTCCATCATGCATAAACCACATGTTAGCTCTGAGTAATAACGGCACACCTTCCAATAACTTGGGTGTGTTTTACAAAAATTCTAAATAAAATCAATTTGATTGTTTTTTCTAACTATTTGAATAAAATTAGGCACATTGTAAATAACTCTAATTCGTCATATGTGTGTATCCATAACAGGTGGTCTATCTTATCGTCGTAAACACTCATTAAGAATTGTCCGGCACAATGACTTAAAGATCAGACTGAAATTACAGTCAACCTACAAAATCAGTGCCTGCTAGCACTTTGTTAAGTATTATAATATGGATGGAAGAGGCCCAAAAACTTCCAAATGGAATCACCTATCAGAAATAATGCCCGAGAGAGGAAAAGTTATGAACCATACATCAATTTTGTAGCTGTTTATCAACCTCAACTGTCAGCGAGGAAGGTGGCAGAAGTCCTCCTCGAGCAATGGTCAATGTAACTGGATTCATCTGGGAGTTTTAAGTACCATTCTGCAATTCTTTGAGGAAAGGACCCCGCAATAATCTTATGGAAATTGGGTTTCTGTCAAATTGTCTGAATTTTTAATATGTTGTAGATTTTGTCATCCTGAACAAAAGTCTCCATGGGCACAAAGTGCCAAAATGAACATTTTGGCAGCTACGGAGCTGCTAAAGCTCCCCTGACCCGTTGCAAAACTATTCATTTTCAATACTATTTACAGATGTCAAAAGCATATTTTAATTATTCTAATATATAGGGTAATGTTTTTGAGGTCACTGGATTCAACCCTCATGTCAGATTGGACAAATTGACCGTTGACAGCTGTCAATACACTGACAGTTGACAGCTGTCAACTGTCAATTTTTCCAATCTGGCATGAGAATTGAATTCAGCGACCTCAAGAACCCAAACTCTCAATGTCAACAGAGAATATTTACTTCTCTATTCTTCATTGACAGTGAATTGACAGCTGTCAACTGTCAATTTTGCCAATCTGGCATGAGAATTGAATTCAGCTCCCTCAAAGCCCAAACTCTCAATGTGAAAAGAGATTATTTACTTTTCTATTCTTCGTTGAAAGTGTATTTTGCAAAACTGTTGATGCAACTGGTTGTGTTGTGTTTTACTTGCTTGAGTCTCATTTGTAAATACTTTGTAAATACTTATGATAAATTTCATATCCTTGCACTCTGATCCTACGTTAAATACAAGCATCTTTTTGGTTTTGGTATCATATAAAGTTATAACCAAAATTTTCCCGTGCCTTCTATATCTTTAACAGTTAAACTGCACAATTCTGCACGCCGACATACCCCATTTAAACCAAATATTAGTACCACTTTCATTAATAAGCTGTTGTATTGAAATAAATAAATATATGCAAATATTTTTTTTCATAATCAACTAACCCAGTAAACACACGTTAAAACATATTTTCAAAGTGTTATTCGTTAATAATTATATTCTTACGTTAAAAATTCATCCGCTATATTGTGGTTGGAAAAATACCGGTTTATTGTAAAGTTAAAAATACATTATATTTTACAAAATATATTGTCATTCCTTTTGACACAGCTAAATGAACGTCATTAGAAGTAGTTAAATTAAACTGTTCTTTTAAACGTCCATAAAACTGAGTAATCTATAAACGTTACAAAATCGTTTTTGTAAGGTTTTACTATTCCGAACACTAGAAATAAAACATATAAAACGTATCACAAAAATTTTTAATTGTATAAAAACAATAGTAGCGTACAATAATATAATAAAGAGACATTGAATTAAGAATCATAATTATTATATACATACATACTCAACTCAATAGTAAGTAAATGACACCATAGCATTTATTTAATAACGAGGCTGCTATTTTCAATCAAGTAGTGTTACTCTGCAATACATAATAATATAACGGACTACCTTTTTGGTAAATAAAAACTAATATTATAAAAAACATATGTATAAAAAAGAAAATTCAGGCATGATTTAAATTTTGCGCCATTTGTGTGATGTTCAGGGTCAGGGTTATTAAAACTGGAGCGCTATACGAAAGAACAACACGTTTTAATTGTTGAACAATATGAGTATTTTAAAAATAATGAAGGTTTGGCAGCTACAGTTTGTAATTTTCGTACAATATATGGTCGGAATAACGATTTAACTTCGTCAGCTCTGAAGAGATTAATTGAAAAATTCAAAGAGACTGGATCAATTAGTGACCTTAAACAGTCTGGCTGTCTTTCAACAAGTCGTTCAACACAAAACAACGAAGCAGTTCGTGATATTGTTGTTGAGAGTCCAGGAACAATTCGGCACCGTGGTCAAGAACTGGACATTTCGAGAAGCTTTCTACAGCATATTCTCACGAAAGATTTACATCTTACTGCAGCCTACTGGCTACGCAGAGCGAAGAGAGTACTTAAATGGATGATGGAACAAGTGAATGCTGCTTTTTCAAACAAAATTATCTTTAGCAATGAGGCTCTTTTTAGTCTTGATGGATTCCTTAGTTGACAAAATTGTCTCATTTGTGGTTCAGAAAATCTACGTGTGATTGTTGAAAAACAAGTGCATCCACAATGTGTCATTGTTTGGAGCGGATTTTAGGCTGGAGACATCATCGAACCACTATTCGAAAATGCGGCTGGTCAGGCAATAACAGTTCCTGGTCGTGTAATTTCCCATTTTGGTGATCAGAACTGGACACCCAGATCCCGCGATTTAACGCTATTGGACTTTTTTCTTTGAGATTTTTTGAAGTCTGAGGTTTATTCCAACAAGCCCACGACCACCCACGCCTTGAAGAAGGAAATGAAACGCTGTATCAACGAAATTCATATAAAACGGTCATAAAAAAATTCGACAAAAGAGTGCGTATGTGCTAGCAAAGCCCTGGGGGGCATTCACCCGATATACTATTCCATACATAACCTTGTACTGTATACTTTATGAATCAATAAAAAATTTACCAATTTTTAATTAAAAACCTGTGTTTTCTATCAAAATTACTTCTTGCGTGTATTTTGGGATACCCTTTATTTGTTTTATTTTCTTATATTCTTTGTTTAAGTCTTCAATAAGCTGCTGCTGAAATTTATTACACTATTACAACTATGTAGGTAGTTCTTAATCAGCTACTTGCAATTTGCCATGAGAATTATTATAGATTCTAACAAGAAAGTTGGAAAAACACGTTATTAAACCTTCTTTTCCGGATTTAAATTACGTTTGCTAAAAATCTTAATCAAACGCTATTTTGAAACGTAAAAGTTAAAAAGCACAATACATTTCCTGACTTATGGAAGCAATCCCGAGTATGTCCTGTTTTTAAGAAAGGAAGTAAGAATGATGTTGAGAATTACCGACCTATTGCCATTTTATGTAACTTCTCCAAAATATTTGAAATATTAATTCATGAACACCTTTCCTTTTACACAAAGAACCTGATAATTCCCGAACAGCATGGATTCATGAAGGGCAGATCCACAGTGTCGAACCTTGTATGTAGCACCCAGTTTATTGCCGAAACGCTGAATAGGAGGGATCAGGTGGACGTCATCTATACTGACTTCTCTAAGGCATTTGACAGGCTTGATCACAGTAAACTGTTGTGTAAGCTCGAAGATTGCGGCGTCAGTAGATCCTTTCTCCAGCTGTTAAAATCATATATTTCCCACCGTGTTCAGTTTGTACGGTACCGTGGTCACAGTTGTGTTTTTTAATCAAACATCTGGTGTGCCGCAGGGCTCCATACTTGGACCTTTGTTTTTTATTTTATACATTAACGATATAGCCCAAGATCTAAATGTTCGCTTCTTGTTGTACGCTGATGACCTCAAGCTCTATGTAGATATTAACTCCGAATCCGATTGTTTGCAACTACAGCATGACTTGAATCTGCTTAATGTATGGTGTAATTGTAATCGACTGCCCTTGAATGCTTCCAAATGTAATGTTATGTCATTTGTTCGTAAAAATAGTAAAATTTGTTTTAATTATACTTTAAATAATCAGATACTAAATCGGCCTGAATTTGTTAAAGATCTCGGCATCATTTTTGACGGCAAATTAACATTCAATAAACATATGGAAGAATGCATAGCTGGAGCGTACAAGAATCTGGGGTTCATACTACGTAACAGTAGAGATTTTAAAAATATATCTACATTACGAGTATTATTTAATAGCTTTGTTAGGCCTAAATTGGAGTACGGCTCTGTAATTTGGTCTCCAAGTTATAATTGTCATATAACGGCGTTAGAGAAAGTACAGCGAAGGTTCTTTAAATCCGCAAGTTTCATATTGGATGGGATTTATCCAACCAGACTTATTATTCACAAGACTTATTATTGCAACGATTTGAGATGAGCAGTCTAATTAGAAGGAGGATTATGAATTCTATAATTTTCCTATACAAGCTTGTTAACAATGGTATGGATTGCATTATGCTTACCTCTGATGTTAACTACAGAGTTCCTAGAGCCAATGCTAGATCTAATAATTTATTTGTTGTTTCCTACTCCCGTACTAATATTTGCAGTGGTCTCCTTTGTATATGATGCTAAGAAATTACTGTAACATTGAAGAACGGCTGGATATATTTAACTGTACGCTTGCGGATATAAAGCGTGCTTACACATTTTAAGATCTGTATTTTATTCTTATAACTTATTTTTATTTTTGTCTTTATTTTGTAATATTGTTATATCATTGTTAGTTATCTTATATTGTTTTGCCGTTTTTTTATTAACTATTTTTGATGTTCTATTCCGTTTTTATTATCTTTCTTTATACCACTTTGCTGTTTATTGTAATTATGTTACTCTTATGTTGCATATTTTGTGGTTTTATTCATCCTGTAAAAGGGTTCTCATCCCGTTGGATGAATTAAATTAAAAAAAAAAGTTAAAGAGTATTAATATTAAAAATGATAATTTAACATTTATTAATACTAAACATTTATTCTTTCGTTATCTGAAACGAAACATTTTTACGACATTTTTAAGTTGATTGTAGTAAAAACAACACGTTTTTGTTTTTCAAATGGTGGATATTATAAATGTACATATTTGCGCTTACTGGGAATAAATATAAATAGGTATTTTATCTATTTTCGCAAAATTGTAATTTTTCTAAAATTTACAACGTTATGAATTTCGAAAATAGGATGTTAGTATCAAATTAAAATTTAAATACATAGATATAAATACGTAAGAAGAAAATTAAACTTTGTGAAAAAATAAAAAAATACGTCATTGTATCGGTCCTTTTCCTTTTCGAGGTCCCATAGTAGGTAACCCTATTTTAATTTCTTATTTCGCAAATTTCGTTTGAAATTTCTTCATCGCGAAAATTCTCTTTGTTTTCATTTCATACAAAAATATTGTCTTTCGTTTTACTCGTAATATGTAATATTATTGCAGCTGATTCAAATTATTTTTATGCCAAATCATCAGTAACTTTGATGTTGATACGGAAGAACTACTTTTTCTGTTTTTTATACTGCTTTAACAAACGAAATTGGCTTCAGAAATAAAATAAAATTAATCTACTTATGTATTATGTAAATTAAATTCATCTAATTAATATATATCTTTTATTATGACTGCATTTGTCAAATAGGCACAAAGTTACGATTGAACCATTTTTGGTACCTACTCTAAATCTTCCCGTAGAATGAAGAAATATGTCATTTTCTCAACAATTTATTAGTGCACCTCCTTTAGTTTTAAACAGAAGTGTGTCTGGAAATATTACTTTTCAGTAACTTCTATGCTAGCTCAGTTTACATTAATTTATAATTAAAATTAAATATTTATATTAAATCGTTAATCACTAAATTAAACGTAGGTAACTAAACTAAATCATTGAATTTATCATTTGTAGAAATTGACCTGTAGAATATTGTGATACTACCAACGTATTCACATTTGAGCTTTATTTAACTAATTTCAATGAAGTTATCACTTTTTTGGAGATTTTAAAGTATAAATATGTATAAACACCGTCTACGATCTAGATCTGCTATATTACTATTTTATAAAAAAAAATAGATCTCAATTAAGTAAACCAAGCAAGTGAAAATAAAAATTAGTTACTTTTCATTTCTATTCTGAAAAAAAAAAACACTCATATATCGTTTTTTACCAATCCTTTGTATAAAATGATATTCTTCATTGTAATATGGTTCCAATTTCGCATTGCAGATATAAATATACAAAATTTACTATTCAGACAGAGTGTTGTAAGAGAAAATTAAATACTTAATATTAGATAATAATAAAACCTCAGACAACAACAGATTTTACCAAGATAAGGGATGCTAAATTCTATTGTCCCCTCAAGAAGAGCATAACTAATTGTAAATGTCACTTACCGCAACAAAACAGCGAGGTTCTTTTTTACAGCAGCCAATGCACCCTCTATTTTACCCTTAAAGAAATACATACACACTTTTTTTATCAAAAACTTTCATTTTTATTGCCAGCACACCGGAGATTATTTATTTAGATTTGGTGAGATTTCAGTGAATGTTAGCGCGACACCGAAATCCGCGGAACGTATTCGCGAGCTTTCAGAGCTTTCTGCTATACACGCGGTCCAGAAGGATCGATAACGACGTCGCAGTGACGTCACCGGGATGCTCAGTGCTCTGAACAGATTTTGGTTTGGAGATGCAAACGGCATATTTCGAACATTTTGCGCGGGCCAGGTGTAAAAATTTTAGTGCATTGCAGGAGTAAGTAATTGGTCTCTGACTGAAATCCTGTACTGCGTGATGGCACAAGGACAACGTGGGAAAAGGACCCGTCTAATTTTTTTATTCGGCAATAGAATATGCCGTATCGTAATATGTAATGTGTCAGAAAGAGATTATAATTAGTTGCTAAGCGACCAGCAATTAAATTGCCTACGTCGTCGTTTATGGCATATTATTTTTGTCTTATCTTCCATACTATTAAAAACATAGACCGGTTGTAATCCCGAGGAAATGTTCTAACATAAAAATTAGGGGGAAACTGCAAAAGTAACAATAGTATACAAGTTTGAGCAATACCGACTGTAATGAGTAAATAGGTATTTGAATTCTCGAGTTATACTAAGTATTTACATGTACAAATTTTTCCCAACAGTTTTCCTCCCGAATAATGTCTTTTTTAATATTTCTCTGAAAACGTTTGATATAAGACGACGAAACTTAGGTTAATGATTTATCTAATTAGATGTAAAACTCCATTGAATTCATGTATAAATACGTGTACTATTTATTGGCAGAGATATCGGGAACGGTTTCACTAAAAATACCAGAAGTATGGATGATTAACTTCCGAACACTTTGTATATTACGGTGTACAAGCTGGTTGACTTTGGGACAGTCAATTGTATTTATCTCTAAAACGGGGTGCAATTTCAGCTTAAAACTTTAAAACTCACCGTTGTTTCGAAGCCGAAACGCTCGAAACTCATATTTCTCATACGAATGTATCTAACAGACTACAACAACACTCTTAAGCAGCTCTGCAAGCCGTAAAAGAATGTTGGACAAACTTTCCAAAATTCACAATGTTTCGAAATTCTACTCGAAGCTCTCCAAGTGCTACGAACAGACGTTCAACACAACGTCTGAAGACGCCCAGAAGAATGCTGCACCATCCAAAAATCACTAGACCGATCACCGATCTTTCCGATAAATTCACCGACCTTTCCAAATTTCTACCGTCGAGCCACCAAGATGAAATCGAGAAGACGTAGCCATCCTCATGTCATCGGACGATGACCACGTGCTATGCCAAAGCCACCCTGAGACCGCCGACGAGAGACAAGAAAAATAAAAAATTTCACCCCACTTTTGAAATTTTTAAAAGGATGGATCGACACCAAAGCCGTCGCCCGGAAGACCCCAAGGTCGGAATTAAATCTGTTTAGTTTCAGATAACCAACTTCTACCGAACGACCGGGATCCACCCTGCTGGCGATTGAACGTGCACCCGCGGCAGCCAGGGCACAGTACCGTTCTCAAAGAATTCGCTTTCATGCATTCTGTTCTATCAAGCAGCATTCAAATAAACGATATATATTTACCTTATTCTAGTTATTATTTCTCTAAAAAAAAATTACCCAAACCTCGAGCTCTAACGCTATCAGCTCCACGCTGAACCAAGCTTCCTAAAAGCTACCGGCATTCCAAGGAGTCCGCACACAGTGAATACATCATAGTGAACCAAAGACAATGATTTTCAGACACTAGGCTATCAGACCCAAACCAAGTGCATACAGAGTGACACAAAAGCCCTAACCATGTTTCCAAGTGTCCTAAATTGGAAACCAAACTTAGTGAAGTGCTTCCACGGCCTTGTAGGTTGCAACAATGTGTACACATTCCAATAAATAGATCGTGAAATCTCCACCTGAGCTCATTGAACTCAGAACATTGGTGGAGGGTCGGAGATCTCACTTTCCCTCGATGATGGCCGCAGGGCCGTACATCTAGAGAAAGGAGAACGGGATGCCAGGGGAACTCTCAAGCCCCCGAGTAGGCGTCTAACGCACTGTCACCGGAGATGAAGAGTGACCCTGCACGTTACGATCCTTCCCATCCCATCATACGGGTCAACGACCCGTTGATGATACTTAGGGGAGAGTCTAGTAGGTCTCAACAGCCGGGATCGACTCAGGACGAGGCGCATTCACATCGTGGCTCCCAACGTGGGACCGCCACTCGCCACTGGTGATAGGCAACCAACTTATCTCGTAGCCCAACGAAGAGACTCGAACGACTTAATCCTCGAAGAGACCGAAACCGATAGGAATCCGCGACATGGCGCCCAACGTGGCGCTATGTTGCTGAACGAAAATGAGACTAGAGAAATTCCGCGATAATTTCCCTGAATGATTGCATTATTTGATAATGAATAATTTTATTATTTGATAATGTAATCATGTATGCGTGTTTCCATTAATTATTTAAACAATTAATTTTTAAAATTGATTTGGATAATTGTTTGTTACTAACTGTTTCATGAGTATTAGCGTAGTTGAATACAATACCAGGTGAGGCATATATAGGCGATGGAGTGGTTGTTTTCCAAGAGCCAGCAGTTAGCAATCTCGTTCTGTGAGTTCAATATCTTTTGCATAACTAGATGTCAAAAATATTGTGTGACTTCATTTAATAAGATTTAAAAATATATATTTTTTCTTTATTTTATTCAAACATTAATTAGTTGGTATCAACAATGCATCGTGCAACGAAATAATATTACCTTAGTCTTCTTGTTCTTAGGTTTAATTGATATTTATTCATTGCTTTGTAAATTCTAATGTGTTAGCAGGTATTTGATTTTTTTTTAACTGTTTTTTTTATATGCATTATTTTAATACAATTTCCTTAAGTAGTTATTTTGGTTACCGAAATATATTTTCTTAATAAATACATTAAATAAATAAGCACATTAGCATAAACATTTTTTGTTTACCTACTCATCCTGTACGTACGATATGAAATTGAACCGCTTTTTTCTCGAAAATACATGCTCTTAAGAGATGTCAGCTGAGAATATCTTGTTCGTAGAAAATTATGAAGAACCAATGGTTAATATCAAAAACCATTAAATTTAGGGAAGTTAGGCCGTCTGCAGTAAGTGCCAAGTGAAGAGCAGGATCGACGTCATCAGATCTAAGAAGACATGCCTCAAGAAGAGGCAATTCTTTGCCTAAACTATAGGATAACACAAGTGGTAAATACGTAATTATTCAGATCTGAAAGCGTCGATTGCAATGACGGCCTACAAACTTCAGAATTTGTGGCCAAGCCCTTACTTTGAATTATCTGTTAAAATTAAAAAAATTGACCCTTTACATGTGCAGTGCATGTCGAACGTAGGGCCGTCTAAAAAATGTAGCAAAATACTAATCAAATTAGACTTTTGCATCACCATAAATACCCGTAGACTGAATTTGGTCCAAAAATATATAGGAAAATTTTTTTTTTTTCATCTTTGACTCCCTATATGTTTGTTTGTATTAACTTTTGCACTAAAGTAAATTAGATTAAATCGGACTATTTTTACTCCAGAACCAGAACATTAGCATTAAAGTAAATTAGATTAAATCGGATTATTTTTACTCCAGAACCACAAATTACTGAACTATTATCCAGAACCGTCCATAACAGAATAGCACATTCGTTACAAAATACCCTGAATGGAGAGTTATTATATTTGCTTTACCATTCCAAATTAGTTAATTACTGTGAAATATATTTATATTATTTTTCACGACTCGCTTGAATAGCTAAGCAAAGTAAATTTGTAATATTTATAGTAACCTTATTTCAGGTACATTAGGCTTTTTTCGCGACTGAATATTGATGAATATCTGACTTGTGGTCACTATGTTTATCTCCTTTGATCTTAGTTGTCATATGGTAGTTTAAATCTCTTCACTCTCTCATATTAAACATACCACAACCACATACTTCTATACATATACAAAGCATTTTGAAAGGGAATTGAAACCAAAAAGTGGGGGTGTTACACTTTGTATATTATACGCACGCGCTATGATTCATTTTCCCATTGGTCGGTTTGTCGGTAAACGTCATTGTCATTTCCGAAGATAGGTTATGAATTTGAATAGAAAGAGAGCTGAAAATGATTTGGCAAACAAAATAAAATAAAAGGAACGGGGCACACCCATAAAAAACATGGGATCAAGGACCAAGTAGTGGCAGAAGAGTTAAAGAAAAGAGGAACAAACTGGCATGAAGCGATGAATCTAGAAAAAATAAAAAGAAGACAAAATTTGTTTATAAAGTAAAAATGAATATCTTTATACCCTATGGATACTTAAGGTTTTATTGATTGAGGATTTATTAATTAAGGGTAATGTATTGATGAAATTGGCTAAAGCAAATTTTTACGTGTCCAATCAGTAGCTAGAAATTCCGCATTTTGCTAATGCATGAGTCTTCGTGTTTCATGGTGAACTCTTACTGTTATATATTAAAAGGAGACGAGTAGTTTCCCTTTATAAAATTTTTGTAAATGTCACAAGAAATTATTTTTATAACCTGTGAAGTTACAAAACCCGCTATATATGATACCTCATCTTCTATATACGGCGAAAGGTCAAACATGGTTTTTACGTGATCATGTTCAAATAAAGAAACGACACTTAATGTACCTACTTGTGTTTGGATCTCAAACTGTATCAGCTATTTTATTTGAAAAATAATACCTAGGGACAATTTATATCTAAAACCGGCACTGCTTCAATGTGTTCTAAGATCTTTACTAGGTTTGCATTGTACATTTAATAAATAAGACTTGATATTTAGCATATATTAGAAAATCAAATTGAATCTGGTACATTGAATCAGATAAGGTAGATAACTCGTTATTATTTTTATGTATATTTGTACATAATGTGTATTTTTATATGAATTTTTGTGAAGATGTATCGATTTTAAATTTCAAAAAATGTTTACTATTTTATATAAATAACACACTTGTACTCTCTTTTGGATTCCGTTTTATTGTACCCATTTTATTTTACATTCACTATCTAACATTCTCATAAATTACAATTAACAAGTTGTATAATTAGATATACAAAATAATAATTGGTAATTTTGCTCTGTTAATAGTACATCAGTTATTAAATTTCATTTGAAATAATCCGCTAAATTTTCGGGCTTGCGCAAAATTGACAAAGTGCAACATGTACACTTTTTATCCCTTCTTTTTGGAAACAAGGTCATTCAATGTAAAAGATATGCAGTGCTTGGTATATGTATGTATGGAAGTATGTGACCACAACATACGACTTCACTCGAGAAAAAAAGCCTATTATTATCAATAGATACCTATACAAGACAAGAATGTATGTCTAATTAGTCTCCATGGTCTAATTGTTGACATTGCCTACAGATTTTATGAGAAGTTAGGCCATCCGTGAGCAGGGGGCAGCGCTGTCAAAACCTTCAGATCTAAGAAAATGTGGCTCTAAAAGGAACATTTTGTTACTTAAATTATTATAAAAAGGCAATAAAAATAACAAATATAATAAATACTAATGATAATTGGATTTAAATATGGTATAGATTTAAGATTTAATCCGATTACGTCATTTCTTCTATGCTATACATAACATAGAGAAGCACCACTTGTTAAGGAGTGTAGACGTTGTAGAGAAAAAGAACGATAGTTTGGGTACTCTATCTCTCTCTTTTAATTTTATTTGAATGTCTAGTCCAGGGAGACTAGATAAGGAGCACAAACTCATACGGGAAAATTGACAAAATTTGTCCAAGAAATGGCAGAAGTTGTGGTGGCGCTAGTGTTCCATGTGACCCAAGTGAATGTAGCATAATAAGTACGAGTGAAGTAAGCAAATAACCAATTTTATTTATAAATATATAAATATTATAAATGAGTTTAGTAAATATATCGGGGAGGTATGTTAACCTAAAAACTAGAAGTCAAGTCAATAATTATTACAATTTGTTTTTATAATGGTAAATAAAAAGTTTCGAAAATAATTTAAATATGGTAATAGTATGTGAAGTGAATGACTGTCAACAGATTTTAAATAAAGCAGTACGTTTGTGATCTGCATTTTCAATCTAATGATGTCCAGCAGTTCTATATTACAACTTGACCGAAGAGTGGGTTAATATTATGGCAAAAGGTCGAATAATTCGGAAGTTGGAAGTAGCTTCTTTGATTCTTAATAAGGTAGAGAAATTTTTAAATAGAAAGATTTCATAAGTGAAAATATTGTATAATTGAATGATGTATTGTTTCTTTATATATCTTGCAGCAGCTTCAACAGCAAGAGCATCCGCTACACCAGCAACAACGGGTGCAGCAGCTGCAACAAGAGCAACAGTTACAACAACAACAACAACAAGAACAGCAAGTAAATCAAGAGCAATTAAGTTACAATGAGATTATACTAGAAAGTGAGCATCCTGTCCTGTATAATCTAATAAAAGAAAAGTTCTGTTGACGTGTGATGAGGTCTCGACAAAACAACTATGAATATGTTCACATAATATTGACAATAGCAACAAAGTATACTTTATTTATTTCTACATATTCTTGTAATTTATATTACGTGCATAAATAATTAAATTCGTATCTTTCATATAATTCTTGCTGGTGACATCG
>NW_019416920.1:126220-187333 GCF_000390285.2 Anoplophora glabripennis
CGACGCTCAACGCGGAGCTCGACCTTCTTCGTCGAGATCTCCCCCGCGAGCTCGTGTCCTAGACACCACGTCTGTAGGTCATATCCACCACAGATTCCAGTCGTCAGAGAATATAGTGCGACCGGGCGTCGATAGCGACGATCCCCGTGAACTCCGTGCGTTTCTGCCGCGGAACCCGGTCAAGGGAACTGACATCCCAGATCACAGGTTGCGACATGGTTTCCAACGTGGAGCTCGATTAGAACTCCCGAGGTCTCCACCGAGGGCCCATGCCGTCGTTACCAATACAATCGGTCATACTCCACGACAGTAATTTTGCTCTGTTAATAGCACAACAGTTATTAAATTTCATTTGAAATAATCCGCTAAATTTTCGGGCTTGCGCAAAATTGACAAAGTGCAACATGTACAATTTTTATCCCTTCTTTTTGGAAACAAGGTCATTCAATGTAAAAGATATGCAGTGCTTGGTATATGTATGTATGGAAGTATGTGACCACAACATACGACTTCACTCGAGAAAAAAAGCCTATTATTATCAATAGATACCTATACAAGACAAGAATGTATGTCTAATTAGTCTCCATGGTCTAATTGTTGACATTGCCTACAGATTTTATGAGAAGTTAGGCCATCCGT
Source organism: Anoplophora glabripennis (assembly GCF_000390285.2). Classification (NCBI taxonomy): domain Eukaryota; kingdom Metazoa; phylum Arthropoda; class Insecta; order Coleoptera; family Cerambycidae; genus Anoplophora; species Anoplophora glabripennis. The sequence goes on from NW_019416920.1 coordinate 126,860, forward strand.
GAGCAGGGGGCAGCGCTGTCAAAACCTTCAGATCTAAGAAAATGTGGCTCTAAAAGGAACATTTTGTTACTTAAATTATTATAAAAAGGCAATAAAAATAACAAATATAATAAATACTAATGATAATTGGATTTAAATATGGTATAGATTTAAGATTTAATCCGATTACGTCATTTCTTCTATGCTATACATAACATAGAGAAGCACCACTTGTTAAGGAGTGTAGACGTTGTAGAGAAAAAGAACGATAGTTTGGGTACTCTATCTCTCTCTTTTAATTTTATTTGAATGTCTAGTCCAGGGAGACTAGATAAGGAGCACAAACTCATACGGGAAAATTGACAAAATTTGTCCAAGAAATGGCAGAAGTTGTGGTGGCGCTAGTGTTCCATGTGACCCAAGTGAATGTAGCATAATAAGTACGAGTGAAGTAAGCAAATAACCAATTTTATTTATAAATATATAAATATTATAAATGAGTTTAGTAAATATAGCGGGGAGGTATGCTAACGTAAAAACTAGAAGTCAAGTCAATAATTATTACAATTTGTTTTTATAATGGTAAATAAAAAGTTTCGAAAATAATTTAAATATGGTAATGTGGTATGTGAAGTGAATGACTGTCAACAGATTTAAAATAAAACNTTCGGGCTTGCGCAAAATTGACAAAGTGCAACATGTACACTTTTTATCCCCTCTTTTTGGGAACAAGGTCATTCAATGTAAAAGATATGCAGTGCTTGGTATGTGTATGTATGGAAGTATGTGACCACAACATACGACTTCACTCGCGAAAAAAAGCCTATTATTATCAATAAATACCTATACAAGACAAGATGTATGTCTAATTAGTCTCCATGGTATAATTGTTGGCATTGCCTACAGATTTTATGAGAAGTTAGGCCATCCGTGGCCAGGGGGCAGCGCTGTCAAAACCTTCAGATCTAAGAAAATGTGGCTCAAAAAGGAACATTTTGTTACTTAAATTATTATAAAAAGGCAATAAAAATAACAAATATAATAAATACTAATGATAATTGGATTTAAATTTGGTATAGATTTAAGATTTAATCCGATTACGTCATTTCTTCTATTCTATGCATAACATAGAGAAGCACCACTTGTTAAGGAGTGTAGACGTTGTAGAGAAAAAGAACGATAGTTTGGGTACTCTATCTTTCGCTTTTAATTTTATTTGAATGTCTAATCTCCCTGATCAGGAGAGTAAACAAGCGCAAGAGAGAAATAAAGTACCCGAATTAGCTCTTTCTCTCTCTGTCACACGTCTACACTATCGCCTTAAGCGTACCTCCTCCATGTAATGTATTCTCTAAGATGCCATTCAAACGCTTGTTAAATTCAGAAACATTTGAAGTCTAAATATTGGTGCTCCTGAGTCCTGAGATTTGGTGGTTTTATTTCCCGCGTTTTTAATTTTTATGGCCGGTGAGAGTGTATTGTCCAGTATCGTCTGTGTTGTCTGAAAATAATAAAATGTTTTGTACGCAATATTAGTGTTTTTAGGTAATTTCAAAATCATTTTTTGAGTACAAATCTATTTGTTATATTGTACTTAATAATTATCTAAAAGAATTACAGGTTTCCACAAATAATCGATTGTTAAGAAGATACATTTTCATTCTGCACAAAAATGGTTTGTTCTGAAGTTATAGAAAATGCTGAATGCAACTCTGCTAAAAAAATAAAAACTGAAGTAATTAATAATGTAAAAGAAGAAATAAAAATAGATTCCCCAAATTTAAAACTTAAACCTGAAAAGTGTATCAGATGTAAACAGTTTCTGGACTCGGCTCCTGTATATAATGGTCACCCAAACAATTCAAATGAAGAATTCATTGCTTTAACAGATGAAAAGTTGTCTTTATACACTGGGAAAGAAGAAAACATCAATGAAAACGATGAATTTCCAACTCACAAGGTACAATAACCAGTTGCGACTAGTGAAAATTAAAATTATCATATTTTGATAAAGAAATGTGGGACCTTACCTGGAGGAATGCTTTGTAAGCCCATATGGGTAATTTTTATGACAAAAAATTTCAAAATGGACAAAAAATGTTTAATAGTGGTTTAATAATACGATCTCAAAAAGGTTTTCTAATTATGTTAAATATTTTTTTGATAGATACAATGAAGTATTTTATATATATTTTTTTATATGTTTAATGTCAGCATGGTGTGGTCCTTAGGTTTTCCGTCATGTACTATTTACTCGCTCTAGATCTAGAAGATTATGTTTTCCGATATTTTAAATTGTCCCATATTTGTATTCCAGGTTAACGTCGCCCATAGACATTAGTTTTTTTCTTGTCATAAAATTTCTTAATTTTTTTATAAAATATAAATTGCCAAAAAGTACTTCTAAAAATTGTATATACACACGCACTTCCCATTTACACAAAAGAGATAGGTATACCTTTTTGAAGTACATAAAGGAATGTTTTAACAAATAACTGCCTTTTCTTAAATTATCCACCAGCAAATAATATAAAAACAAGGAACTTAGTGGTATTCTTAGTAACTTCTATATGTATTTTAATAAAAACAATTTTCTTAATTTTTTATAATATATTCTTTAAAATCAATAGGAAAGTAAAATGGCTTTATCGTCATTAAAGTATCTAGGATGTTGTATGGATAATAGTACAGGGTATATTCCCGAAATTGACAGTCAATCAAGGACAGTATTATCCTATAACACCCATGTTACCTTAATGTTTAATGTTCTACTATTCCATTTAATTCTGAATTATTTCGATATGTGTTGACCTTAAAAAATGTTACTTGCAATTTATAATATTGTATTATTAATTTCCACGTTAATTTTTTTTAATTTTATCGAGGGTGTTAAAGATATTTATAACGCCCTATGGACATTACATATTTCCCATTTTATATATCTCAAAAGTGGATTGCCAAATAACAGACCAATATAAATATTTACTCATATCAGTATATAAGCAGTTGCAAAAGTGAAAACTGCAATAGTCAGATCTCGTCTACATTTCATGTTACGGTGACTTAAAATATAAGTAATTTTTTTGTAGTAAAGGATGAAATTGAGTAAACAATTAACTATTCTTTTTAGTTTTAATATCAGTGTAACAGTTTAATATTTTTTATATTACACGACAGATTTGTGGCAGGTTATTTAAAAATTTAAAAAATTTCGTAGATTACATACTTCAGTGTTTATGATGATAAAGGGCACCTGTGCCCATTTGATAGCGGACTCGTAGAAAGCAATGTTGAATTATTTTTTTCTGGTTATATTAAACCTGTGTATGAAGAGGACCCCAGCACTAATAATGGTATCCCGGCTCATGACTTAGGACCTATTAATGAATGGTATGTATTTTTAAAATAATCCCCTGAATTTTTATGTGGATTGATATTTGACATCTAGCGAAAGAGCTGATTTGATGAAAGCAATTGCGTTGTTGCCAGACAGTTATTTTTCAGATATAGGTTTTTTTTTTATGTAAAGACGTGTGTTTATTTAGGTAACTTCTCTCATGATTACAGTGATCTAACATCACTAATAATAAGTAAAAATCAAGTCTTTGTTATACACTGGAAACATGGGTTTATTCAATTTACAATTACAAATATAGACTCTTCCTAGGTGGACTGCAGGTTATGATGGCGGAGAAAGATTACCTATAGGGTTTTCAACAGCTTACGCAGAATATTACTTAATGGATCCATCTCCAGAGTATGAATCTATTTTTAGAAGAATTCAAGGAAAAATTAAATTGACAAAAATGGTCATTGAATTCCTACTTGATCAAGGATGGGAAAATCCAAACTATGAAGATTTAGTTCAACATGTAGAGAGTTCAGGAGAGTATTCGGCAGTAGAAGACACTCTACTTCAAAATGCTCAATTCATATGCAATCAGGTATGAAAATAATGGTCATATCTCTTAATTAATTTTGGAAAACCCAGTTTTTTAATTCTTATTGTTTTACATCAAATTTCAATTTGACAATTTTACGAGGGTTGCCTTTTATATTTCGGGAATAGAGAACAAAAAGTAAATTAATCATCGTATATAGCTTTATTGTTTTTCAAAATATTCTCTATGAAGATCAATACACTTATGCATGCGCTTGAACAAATGTTTCAAAGTACTTTTTCATAATGAGTGTTTGTCGTCACCTGAATTGAATCACTAGAGTTCCATGAACTCTGAACTCTGAGAATTCAATTGAACTGAACTTTTTCCCTCTCAGTGTAACCACAGCAATGAAACTTTATTTTACTAAATGATAATAATACTCTTATATTGCATTATTATACTAATCCACCAGTTCATACGAAGACGACCCACTATATTAAAAATTGTGATTTCTAGGTAGTGAATTATGACGCATTATCTACAGATGATGAAAAACCACTAATTTCTCTGCCTTGTATGCGTTCCCTTGTAAAAATGGCAGGAGTAACATTCCAAAAGGGTAAAAAGATGAGAAAAGCTGAAAACAAAGTGAGTATCTTGTAAAGTTTTGGACATTCATTCTTTCGTTTAATTCATTAGGGACTAAAGATTAAAAAGGGACCCATTTGGACTAAAGCTGTGACAACAAATCTTGTAAGAGATGTTTTCGAACACTTTTTCTTGGATCAAATCGACAATAAGGACACTAAAGATGACAACAAAGCTCCAAAGAAGAAAAGATGCGGAGTGTGTGAAGCTTGTCAGTCTCCTGATTGTGGAGAATGTAATCATTGTAAAGATATGTTGAAATTTGGAGGATCTGGGAGGTCAAAGCAGGCTTGTAAAAATCGAAGGTAAAATATACTAACATCTATATACAGAGTGTTTGGAAACGTTGGTACAAAATTTAAGGAGGTGAAAGTAGAGCCAAAAATAGTAAAAAAAGCTTCTATAAACATTGGTCCTCCGGAGATATGGCCCTCCAAAGGGGTCTTATCATATAGATATTTTTTAAAATTAAGATAACAGAATGAAAATTGTAGGTAATAATTATACTATAATGGTCTTTTAACTACCTTAAGTTTATAACTACCATAAGTTTAATCATCTTTCATAGTGTCAGTTTCATTGTAATGGTACTAATGATTGCCACTTTCGCGTGCTATGATTTAAATTCTTGTTTCTTCTTAGTTGTGATCTTTGTGCTCGACTTTGCATTTCATTCGATTTTTTTACAACCACGAACCATTATACTTTTACTAACCGTGAATATACCGATATGCATTTTATTTATGGTTTCTGTAATGGAAATAGTCTGGCGGCTCAAAAAGAGTATCGGCGGCATATTCACGGTTAGTAAAAGCATGATGCTTCATAGTTGTAAAAAAACCGAATGAAATGCAGAGTTCAGCACAAAGATCACAATAATTAAGAAAATAAAGAAAGAAGAATTTAAATCATAGCACGCGAAAGTGACAATCATTAGTATCATTACAATGAAACTGTCACTATGAAAGATGCCTACTATGTGAACATGTTAAAAAAAGTTATTGTTCTGAACCATACATTATTTAAAAAATAATAATTTCTGACTAAACTACACAGAATTCGAAAAAAAAGTAGACATTTTTTCTTCAAAAAAGTCCAATTCATTAAAAAATAATATTTGCTTGATAATTCAAAAGAATAAAAAAAATTCGAAAAATTTCTGTTGAGTAGTTACAAAATTATCCTTATTTATAACCGATTCTGATTAAATTTATGGTAGTTATTATTATGTACAATTTTCATTCCGTTATACTAGTAATCAGAAAGAAAGTTATTTTAAAAAATATCCAAATGATAAGATCTCTTTGAAGGGCCATATCTCGGTAATTGTGCTCCGGAGGACCAATGTTTATAGGAACTTTCTTTAATATTTTTTGCTCTATTTTCACCCCCTCAAATTTGTACCAACTTTTCCAAACACCCTGTATATAGAGAATGTTTATAAATGATTACAAGCCACGTGACTGTCGAACTTAGGCAGCCTACAGTGCACATTTGGCATTGTCAACTAAATATCCCTAAATCTTAACATCATCAGTTGTAATTGTTTGCAATGAACAATGACAAACCTGTCTACACTCGAGATAATGCGATCAGCGATTGGTTGAATAAAGTATTAAGAAAAATTACATCAATCATCAGCCGGTGCAACAGAATGTTGCGTTTTAACGTGATCTTGATCTTACTGTTTTAATAATTTTTAATTTTATCAAAAGAGCGACCGAAATTTTCGCTCCTTTGTGAGACCTCATAAATTTACTCCAAATGTGTGCCAAAAGATAGTCTATGATGAGACTTGAATCGTCTATAAGTTTTAGCTTGAGGCTGCATTTTGTTTTCAAGTTACGGTTGATTNCTACTATTCCATTTAATTCTGAATTATTTCGATATGTGTTGACCTTAAAAAATGTTACTTGCAATTTATAATATTGTATTATTAATTTCCACGTTAATTTTTTTTAATTTTATCGAGGGTGTTAAAGATATTTATAACTCCCTATGGACATTACATATTTCCCATTTTATATATCTCAAAAGTGGATTGCCAAATAACAGACCAATATAAATATTTACTCATATCAGTATATAAGCAGTTGCAAAAGTGAAAACTGCAATAGTCAGATCTCGTCTACATTTCATGTTACGGTGACTTAAAATATAAGTAATTTTTTTGTAGTAAAGGATGAAATTGAGTAAACAATTAACTATTCTTTTTAGTTTTAATATCAGTGTAACAGTTTAATATTTTTTATATTACACGACAGATTTGTGGCAGGTTATTTAAAAATTTAAAAAATTTCGTAGATTACATACTTCAGTGTTTATGATGATAAAGGGCACCTGTGCCCATTTGATAGCGGACTCGTAGAAAGCAATGTTGAATTATTTTTTTCTGGTTATATTAAACCTGTGTATGAAGAGGACCCCAGCACTAATAATGGTATCCCGGCTCATGACTTAGGACCTATTAATGAATGGTATGTATTTTTAAAATAATCCCCTGTAATTTTTATGTGGATTGATATTTGACATCTAGCGAAAGAGCTGATTTGATGAAAGCAATTGCGTTGTTGCCAGACAGTTATTTTTCAGATATAGGTTTTTTTTTTATGTAAAGACGTGTGTTTATTTAGGTAACTTCTCGCATGATTACAGTGATCTAACATCACTAATAATAAGTAAAAATCAAGTCTTTGTTATACACTGGAAACATGGGTTTATTCAATTTACAATTACAAATATAGACTCTTCCTAGGTGGACTGCAGGTTATGATGGCGGAGAAAGATTACCTATAGGGTTTTCAACAGCTTACGCAGAATATTACTTAATGGATCCATCTCCAGAGTATGAATCTATTTTTAGAAGAATTCAAGGAAAAATTAAATTGACAAAAATGGTCATTGAATTCCTACTTGATCAAGGATGGGAAAATCCAAACTATGAAGATTTAGTTCAACATGTAGAGAGTTCAGGAGAGTATTCGGCAGTAGAAGACACTCTACTTCAAAATGCTCAATTCATATGCAATCAGGTATGAAAATAATGGTCATATCTCTTAATTAATTTTGGAAAACCCAGTTTTTTAATTCTTATTGTTTTACATCAAATTTCAATTTGACAATTTTACGAGGGTTGCCTTTTATATTTCGGGAATAGAGAACAAAAAGTAAATTAATCATCGTATATAGCTTTATTGTTTTTCAAAATATTCTCCATGAAGATCAATACACTTATGCATGCATTTGAACGATTTTTCAAAGTACTTTTTCATAATGAGTGTTTGTCGTCACCTGAATTGAATCACTAGAGTTCCATGAACTCTGAACTCTGAGAATTCAATTGAACTGAACTTTTTCCCTCTCAGTGTAACCACAGCAATGAAACTTTATTTTACTAAATGACAATAATACTCTTATATTGCATTATTATACTAATCCACCAGTTCATACGAAGACGACCCACTATATTAAAAATTGTGATTTCTAGGTAGTGAATTATGACGCATTATCTACAGATGATGAAAAACCACTAATTTCTCTGCCTTGTATGCGTTCCCTTGTAAAAATGGCAGGAGTAACATTCCAAAAGGGTAAAAAGATGAGAAAAGCTGAAAACAAAGTGAGTATCTCGTAAAGTTTTGGACGTTACATTCTTTCGTTTAATTCATTAGGGACTAAAGATTAAAAAGGGACCCATTTGGACTAAAGCTGTGACAACAAATCTCGTAAGAGATGTTTTCGAACACTTTTTCTTGGATCAAATCGACAATAAGGACACTAAAGATGACAACAAAGCTCCAAAGAAGAAAAGATGCGGAGTGTGTGAAGCTTGTCAGTCTCCTGATTGTGGAGAATGTAATCATTGTAAAGATATGTTGAAATTTGGAGGATCTGGGAGGTCAAAGCAGGCTTGTAAAAATCGAAGGTAAAATATACTAACATCTATATATAGAGAATGTTTATAAATGATTACAAGCCATGTGACTGTCGAGCTTAGGCAACCAACATTGCACGGCTAGCACTGTCAACTAAAAATACCTAAATCTTAACATCATCAGTTGTAATGGTTTGTTTGCAATGAACAATGACAAATCTGTCTACACTCGAGTTAATGCGATCGCCGATTGGTTGAATAAAGTATTTAATTTTATCAAAATTTAATTGCCAACACAAAGGAAATAAAGTTACTGCTCCAAACAAAATTGCTCGTCACGAGGCTTGTAATCATTTGTAAAGGCTGTGTATGTCCCTATTAGTTCAGGCATTATTTCTATTGCATACATCCCTATTTATTTGTCTCTTAATTTTGTGACTTTGCAAAAAATAAGTTAAGTAAATCTCATGTTAAAGTAGAACTGCTTAATTAGGAAGTCAAATTCAGTACCTAACTAATTTCTGAAAATTCTGGTTTCTGTACGGGATATTAGAAAAAAGTAAATCAATGTCTGTAAGATTAGTAAAAAATAATTTTGAAAATTTCAATTTTTGAATATGGTGTAAAAAAGTAGATCAAGCTATTAATAATAATTCATTGAACAAAAATAATTTAAATTTTTCATTTAGAATTTTCCATTTCAAGATACAAGGTGTCAACTTCCTTTCCTCCATTCTTGCTTTGCTTTTTTTTAATCAAAATTATACAATTATACTATAATTGTACTGTATTGTAATATTATTATTATGCAATTAGTTATATAATTATATGTGGTTTCTTACAAAGTCTATGCAAAGTTTTAGCTAAATATCTTGATAACAATGGAGTTAAACGGACGGACGGTGGTCGAGCAGTTTGAGGTGTCTATACTTGAATCAATGAATGCTACTGTCGCGAGTTCGATCTCCGCGGCCGTAAGACCGCAGATCAGCTATATTCATAGAGAGGAAATAGTCACCCTCTCTGCGGGTAACGTAGAGTGAAAGAATGTTGGCTTGAGTCAACGTCAGAGATTGATACCGGTCAGCGTTTGACAACCACCTAATTAATGTTTTCAAGGTTCCCCTCATTCCTGCGCTAAATGATGGTTAGGGCTTACCAACGAAAGTCGTTGCTGGGGCCACATGCGGCCTACTGAATAATAATATGCCACCCCCTCCCACACAAATCCCCGACTTCTGAGCTAATCCTTGCAATTAGAATGGGATTATAGAAATTTTATTTAGAGATTTTAGTCATAATTTTGACACTGTGGCATAAGGAATGTCCCGTTATTTTTGCCCATAGATAAGTACTTTGATTAACGGCTTGATCTATATTTTTGAAAATTCTGTACAGCATGTATAAAATTTTACAAAAATTTAAAGAAAAATCAATAATCATTAACACATTAAAAAGTTAATACAAACAACACAAAGAATTAACTTTTTTTTGTGAGAACAGTGCTTAATTCAATTTTTATATACATATAAAAACTCTGTTGGCATTTGTCGAATTACTTACAGTTCTCTCGTATAAATAACGTGGTCATTGTTACGATTTAAAAAATAATTTGGATATAAAAAAATTCATATTATGCAGGTGTCCAAATATGGCAATACTAGACGCAGAACTATCAGATAACGAAGATGAAACTGACACAAAAATCGAGCTAAAGAAAGAAAAAAAGAAAATTTGTTCTAAGAGAATATTACACAATGTTAAATGGGGAGAAAAATTAACAAAAAAATATAAAGGAAATGAATGTTATTCTTCAGCTGTCGTGGGTAAATTGTTGTTAATTTCGTTTTGCATTTTATGTAATAATTTTTCTATGTAAGGTGAAATCGTTATAAAACCTGGGGACTTTGTCACACTGAAGCCAGAAAACCCAAATGAACCGCTATGTATTGCAAAAATTGTGTATATGTACGACAAGCCCCCACAAAAGTTTATGTTTCACGGACATCTGTTTTGTCGAGGTGCTGATACAATTTTAGGGGAAACATCGGATCCTAGAGAATTATTTTTAGTAGACAGCTGTGAAGACCTACCACTAGGAGCTATTGTTCATAAGGCAGAGGTAAATAAATCACCCGAATGAATACATACGCGTAGTTAACAATTTTTATGTTAATTGTATTTTAAAAAAAATTTAGGTGGAATTCAGAAAACAGCCAAACAACTGGTTTGATCTAGGTGGTGAAATAAACTTACAAGAACCTTTAGAAGATGATGGAAAAACATTCTTTTACACCAAAAGGTTAGAAGAAAACAGATTTATTGACATTGAATTGGATTCTGAAACTTCAGATGAATGTGTTTCCTGCAAGTATGTAAAACTTATTACTTACATTATTGCATTATTGTTACTATTATTATTTCACTATTTTTAGGTATAGAACCGAGAAGAAAATGTACAACACTCCTATATATGACGAAGGTTGTATTAAGTGGAAAAATAGTGAGTACAAAGTTGGTACGGGAGTTTTCCTCAAACCCGATACATACGCTTTTAAAAATAACAGAGATGTAGAAACGGGCGACTCTGTAAGTACCGAAAAATTATTATTTCCCTCACATTTATGAAATTTGATTTTAGAAAGAAAACAACGTTGAGGAATCCCTATATCCAGAATTTTATAGAAAGAAATCGGATAACATTAAAGGGTCTAATATAGATACACCAGAACCATTCACTATAGGTCTTATTGAAGAAATACAAAAGCAAAATAATTCGATAAAAATTAAAACTAGGATATTTTATCGACCAGAAAACACTATAAGCTCAATTTTCTTGTCGCACGTTAAAGATTTAAATTTCTTGTATTACACGGAAGAAGGTAACAATTTATTAATGTCACAAGTATCGGAATATATTCCTTTATTTTAGTTATAACCACTTCATTTGAAAACGTGGCAGGCAAGTGTTACTTAGCTTTCGGTGACAATTTAGAATCGACAAGCGACTGGTCGAAGAAAGGGCCGTTTAGATTTTACTTTACGGAATCGTATAATCCTAAAACTCACAAAAATGACGAAGTTCCAATGCAAGCTAGAAGAATAGGAACATTGGGGAAAGGCAAAGGTATATATTTAATCTCCACATAACAAGATAATTTTAGGATCTGTGGTACGTTTTTTTGACACATCCTGTGTATTATAGGTGGTAAAAGCAAAGGCAAAGTTAAATCGGAGAAAGAATTACCTGAATCGCCTCTTGAGTGGGGGACTATAAGCACTCCCTTGAAATGTATGGATGTATTTGCTGGTTGCGGAGGACTCTCAGAGGGATTACATCAGTCGGGAATTGCCGAAGCCAAATGGGCGGTAATATATCAGTATATAAATTTTTGTTTTTTTTTTCTAGATTAAATTTAATTATTCTTAGATTGAGAAAGAAGTAGCAGCGGCGCAAGCCTTTCGTTTGAACAATCCAGACTGTAAAGTATTCACCGACGACTGTAATTCACTTTTAAAATTGGTTCTAAGTGGACAGGCAAAGGAAAAAGGTCTTCCAGTCAAAGGTGAAGTAGAGATGCTTGTAGGAGGTCCACCATGTCAGGGATTTTCAGGAATGAATAGATTCAATGCGGGACAGTATTCTCTTTTCAAGAACTCGTTAGTTGTTTCTTTCCTTAGTTACTGTGAATATTACAGGTAAATTTGTATTTTCTTTTTCTTTACCGTGATAGTGACAAAGAAAATTTTAGACCAAAATACTTTATTCTGGAGAACGTCAGGAATTTCGTATCTTTTAAAAGAAGTATGGTTTTAAAGCTTACCTTAAGATGTCTACTTGCGATGGGATACCAAGTAACTTTTGGAGTATTACAAGCGGGACATTACGGGGTTCCGCAAACAAGAAGGAGGCTTATTTTGATGGCTTCGGCACCGGGTTACAATTTACCAAAATACCCCGAACCGTTACATGTGTTTAATAGGAGAGGAACACAGTTGTCTTTTGCTGTAGACGGTTCACGTTATTATAATGGTAATATCGATAATGTTATATTATATGGGGACGTTGAATAAGTTCTCGCTGTTTTCCAACAGATGGTGTCACCTGAACTGCAAGCATGTTATTTAAGAGGGCTCTGTAGCAAATAGGCAACCAGCAATACATTTTTATAGATTTTATTACACAGTTTGTCTACATATGAATTAATGCATAAATGACAGACTTTCCTCCATTCTAATGCAGATTTTCTATAAAACGGAATTAGTTTGAAACTCGAATTACTTTTTGGTGTAAAGAAATTAGTAATTTACGATGACCCTCATTCAAAAGCGGCAAATTACAAATTTCTTTACATCAAAAAGTAATTTGAGTTTCAAACTAACTCAATTTTATAGAAAATCTGCGTTAGAATGGAGGAAAGTCTGTTGATTGTGCATTAATTCATATTTAGACAAACTGTGTAATAAAATCTATAAAAATGTATTGTTGGTTACCTTTTTGCTATAGAGCCCTCTTAGAGTGATAATGCATCTATAAAAAAGTCCTAAAAGCAAGCTTGATTTTCAGTGTATGTTATTTTGTTTGAGTGTAAACATGTCGAATTTCGTGCCGAAAAACAAATATTTGTAGAAGGAATGGTTTTTCGCATCATATTGTAATGATAATTCTAATCGTAGAAAATCGTGGGGCCATGTGTCAACATCGTCAGCAAAACTGAATATCTGTGGTTCCAAGCTTCTCCTCTGTATTTGGGGGCATTTTTTGAGTGTAANCATCTGTACACAGCTTTTAGAAGTGTCAACAATTCATGATTGTTAACATAGGTAGTAGTTGTAGCTTTTCTTTTTCTTTCTTATTTTCTTTTTCATTTGTTGTTACACTATCTTATCGGTATGTTTGTTGTATTTATTCTTTACATTTTGTTATGTATGCTCACATGTTAAATAATATATTATATACTTTGTCCTGTAATTGGTGGTTGGACAAATAATTTAAATAAATAAATAGGCAACCAGCAATACATTTTTATAGATTTTATTACACAGTTTGTCTAAATATGAATTAATGCACAAATGACAGACTTTCCTCCATTCTAACGCAGATTTTCTGTAAAACGGAATTAGTTTGAAAATCAAATTACTTTTTGGTGTAAAGAAATTAGTAATTTACGATGACCCTCGTTCAAAAGTGGCAAATTACAAATTTCTTTATAACGAAAAGTAATTTGAGTTTCAAACTAACTCCATTTTATAGAAAATCTACGTTAGGATGGTAGAAAGTCTGTTATTTGTGCATTAATTCATATTCAGACAAACGATGTAATAAAATCTATAAAAATGTATTGCTGGTTGTCTATTATGTAATAGAGCCCTCTCGTGGTGATAATGCATCTATAAAAAAGTCCTAAAAGCAAGCTTGACTTTCAGTGTATGTTATTTTGTTGGAGTGTAACATGTCGAATTTCGTGCAAAAAAAAACAAATATTTGTAGAAGGAATGGTTTTTCGCATCATATTGTAATGATAATTCTAATCGTAGAAAATCGTGGGGCCATGTGTCAACATCGTCAGCAAAACTGAATATCTGTGGTTCCAAGCTTCTCCTCTGTATTTGGGGGCATTTTTTGAGTGTAATTTATTATGAACTGCTCAAACCGAATGAAACCATCACTGGTGTACGCTACCAAACACAATTGATGAGTTTGAGCGGAGGATTGAAAAATGACCGCTATATGAGCAAAGTCACTTGCTCCGATCGATGGCACATGACCTGGCTGAGCAGCATTTCCATTCTTATGAAGATGCCAACAAATGGGTCGACTCTTGTATAGCCTCAAAAGAGACATGCTGTTTTTCCGACATGAAATTAAAATGCTGCCAGGAAAATTATGGGAAAAAGTAGAGGCTAGCGATGGACAGTGACATGTTTTTTACCAATTTTTTTTAAATAAAGCACTCATTTTTACGGAAAAACGGCGAGAAGTTATTGAATATCCCATTATATTACGTTAATAGCGCTATATTTTTATTAGAGAAATTGTTCCCAAAAACAAGACATTAACTGGTCATCCTGGCGATAACTTTTGTTATTTAGGTTGAATGTTAATAACCTCTCTTTTTTCATTTTTAGGCTGTGAATGGACTGAATCTGCACCTTATAGAACGATATGTGTACGAGATTCAATGTCAGATTTACCCGATATAAAAAATGGGTGTAGTAAAACAGAAATGCCATATGATGGCGACGCTGTTTCCCACTTTCAAAAATTAATGAGAGGAACTGATGAAAGCGACTTAGTGAGAGATCATATTTGCAAAGAAATGTCACCAATCGTTGAGGCGAGAATGTCGCAAATTCCAACTTATCCTGGGGCAGACTGGAGGGATTTACCTAATATATCAGTGAAATTAAATGACGGGACCATGACGAAGGTTTTGCGTTACACCTATAGGTAAGGATGTGAGACTGCCTGTATAGTACATCTTCAGTAGTCCAAATACACGTTAATCCAAAATCGCGCTAATCAGAATTGATTTATTTCTTGATCTGAAATAATCTGTTATCTGAAAAGTGGGTCCAAATGTAATCTGCAGTGGAGATTTCAGTTATCAATTTATTTTCAAGACGACAACAACTTATATTTTGCAAATTTATTATCCAGAATAAAAGATCATTTCATTAAATATATTTTTTAGTATTTTGATAATCCGAACAAGTAATAATAACAATAAATATACGATGGGAACCCAAAAATAACGACAAAATTCACTGTGTACGCCGCTTTTATAGTTCAAGTTTTTTCCGCTAGATGGGTGTTACGTAACCCCTCTTGAGTCAGTGTGACAAGTGGTATCGCTTGAGACAGTTATAGCAAACCGCTGAGATAGTTTTCATAGGACAACTATTTCGACCTCTTCGATTTTTTAAATGGTTAATATTCGAGTACAGCATGCAGCATTGAAATTTTGTTTTCTTCTTGGTAAAAGTTCTCGGACATGCATATATTGACTACAGTTTACATGCTACATGCCTTGAAAAGAACTCAAGTGTAAGAGTGGAATTCACAATTCAAAAGCAGCGACATGTCGATGGGAGACATTTAACACCCAAATCGGCCATCCACGTCCAGAACTGATGAAGACATGGAAAAAATTTGTGTACTTGTGTACAAGGATAGAAAGATGATGTTCTTGCTGAATTATCTAGTCTTTCGTGGAGCTCAATTTTTAGCAAATAAAAGAAATCGTGGCGAAATTTGGCCCCCTCTTGTTCTTCTGACCAAAGGCAGCTCGTGTCGCTGCTTGAGTTGCTTGTTAAACCACTTGGCAGTAGATGAGAACTTTTTCGACAAAATCACCACCAGGAGCAAAGCAACAGTTGTCGCAATGGAAGGCCACAGCAGCCCTCACACGAAAAAGGCCCGGCAAGTCAAATTGGCTGTGAAGACAATGTTAATATGTTTTTTTGACGTTTATGGCATTGTTCACTCAGAGTGGACATCAAACAGTGTACCAAGTCTTCTACCTGAGTGTTTTGAGGTTCTGTTGAAACGACCCGATTTTTAGCGGAATAGGGATTGATTCTTCCACCATCACAATGCTCCAGCTCACACAGCCAACTCAGTGCGTCATTTTTTTCGTGAAAAACCACGACACTGCTGCCTCAACCACCCTACTCTTCTGATCTGATACCCTATGATTTTTTTTTATTTTCCCGGATGAAAAGGAAACTGAAAGGGAAATGTTTTGCAGACATTCTGGAGGTGAAAAGAGGATCAAAGGCTGGCCGACAGGGCTTTGGAAAAAACAATTACAAAAGGTGTTCTGCGCAGTAGGAAAAACATTGAACCAGTGTATTAGTATTAATGGAGAGTACTTCAAGTGTGACTAACGTTTGTAATCCTACAAAAGAAATTCCCGATTGTTTAAAAATGTCCAGTTATTTTTGGATCTCCCTCCATATTTGATTAATATGTTACATGTTAATAATATAAGAAAAAATTTTAATGGCAGATCTCACTTCATATTGAAAGGAATTTCTATAAATTTCTTGCATAACTTTGAAGTGCATATTATTTTTCCTTTTACAATTTTCCTCTCATATTTACACACTTTTGACAAATGCTGAGTACAGACTAGTAGCAGATGACATGTAAATGTTTTAATTTGTTGGTATATCACAACTTAGTGTTACCTGTGCCCTTTACAGGTACCAAAAATCCGCTTGATATCACGCTCCTGAAAAGAGTTACCAACACCCCCACGGACCCTTGCGTCTGTCAAATTTATTCTTTAAATATTAATATCTCTCAAAAGTCGCATAGAATCCGAAAATGCAAGTGTCGCATTTAAAATAAGGAAGTTGGTGTCGACTTCCGGTATAACCGGAGGGTTGTAGATATTTTAGTTGTGTTTGCCCCAGGGACATTGACATATTGCCAACTTTACAAATTTTTCAGAGCAGTACTTTCCTAGATATCGATCGAAGCAGTTCCCGGTGGGACACCCTGTATTGAAATATTTAGGTCTATACCTGATATAAAATAAAAATGGCGTAAACGGATTTTTTATAAAAACTCGCAAAAACCGAATTTCAACTGTAGAACTTTCTGCATTCCAAAAAATTCCAACTCTGAGCAGTATCACTCGTTTGAATATAAAACTGATTTGCTCACATGTAGATTTTTGTCAGTCAAACCTCAAAGATTTAGTCGGAACCTTTTGTAAGCTGATTATAAAAACAAATACACTATTAAATATTTCTGTAAATATTTGCTGGCGTCTAAATATGAACATATTTCTTCGTAATAGAGAATGGCTGTTGCGCTATAAAGAGTGTATTTGTATGGGTTTTGACTTAAACCAATCAAATTGACCTAATTTCTATGTTATAGGAAGTTTTTCGTTATAATGAACGACGTTATAAAGAGTTTACACTGTATTATTTTTTTATTAATTTTTGTGTTGCATAAGTATTAATATTTTAGTACCAAAAAACAAAAAAAACAAGATACACCTCGAGGGGTATGTCAGTGTGCCACTGGTGGTCTGTGCGATCCTTCTGATAGACAGTTCAATACGTTGATTCCTTGGTGCCTTCCTCATACAGCTGACCGACATAACCATTGGGCTGGACTCTATGGTAGACTTGAATGGGATGGATTTTTTGGAACAACTATAACTAATCCAGAACCCATGGGGAAGCAAGGAAGGGGTATGTTTTTTTTCCATTTAAAAGCTTTAAAAAGTATACCTAAGACTACTCATCCCAGAATAGGGATATTTATACTCTTTGAAATACTGGGGTCCCCAGTCTACATAAAAATTGCATCGTGAAAAGTCTCTACCTGAAAAGGTTTCTTTTGAGCCGAACACTAAATCACCTGCTTGCCTGAGCAGTCGGAAAGATTAAGACGGGGGAAGTTGCGTGAATATTTAATATTTAATTTTAAAATCAATGTTTCTTGGAATGCAAAATGTTAAAAACAGAACTTACATCAACTTTTCTTCCAGTGCTCCACCCAGAGCAGAATCGAGTTGTAAGTGTAAGAGAATGCGCTCGTTCCCAAGGATTTCCTGATAGATTTAAATTTTTTGGAAATATACTGGATAAACACAGGCAAGTTGGAAATGCTGTACCGCCACCTTTAGGAGCTGCACTTGGAAGAGAAATATGTAAAGCTTTAGTTTCGACCAAACCTGTCAAGCAGGAATAAACTTTTATATATCGACTATTAACAAACTTTTAATGTTTTTGTATTTTATCGACTAGTTTGTCAAAATAATTTTACAATTTTGTTGTATTTTAATATAAAAATAAACAAAATACTGTTTTATCTAATCGTATTTATTAAATGTTACTCCTCTGCTTTGAAAATTGGATATACAACTTAATATACAGAGTGTCCCCATATTCTATGTAGATGAAGCTTGGTATCAAGTTTATGAAATTTTAAACGATATGTCTCCTATTGCATTATATTTTTCTAAATATTTTCTTCATATTATTTGTTTATAATCTATTTTCACTATTCTTCAATAGCTTCACACAGAAAGTAAACAGAGTTTAAATTGGTCAACAAGGCATAATGATTGCATACCATTTGGGCAGTCCATTTTAAAAATGATAAACTAGTACTGCTTTATCCTTGACCCTACCAGACAAGTAAAGAGTGAATGCAAAAATCGCCCGTTTTTTCACAATTCGCAGAGAACTAAAGAAAATAGATAAAAATATATTTTTGGTCTCAAATTACTTGTTGCAAAAAATTAAGATGAGCATAGCTTTTAGTTTTTTGAATATTTTCAAAAATCGCCCCTATTTAGGGGTTGAAAAGATGCCCAAAATGAAGAATTGAATGTTATCAATAAATATAAAAACTTAGCATGTGAATTTTTCTGTCACACGATTCATGATACAAAGAAAGATTTATTCTCATGACTGAAATAAGCATGTTGAATTAGAAAATCCATCCTTAAGCACGCTCAGGGGGTGGAATTGTCCCCAAAAATAGAGAATATCAGAAATAGTTGTAAAAATTCCAAAAAATATATAACGATAATTCACATACTAATAGTTTTATATCAATTGGTAATATCCAAATTCATTTTTTGCATTTTTTCAACCCCTCAGTAGGGGTGATTTTTTATTTTCAAAATACTAAAAGCTATGCTCATTTCAGTTTCTTTACGACAAGTAATTTGCGACCAAAAACATATTTTTATGTATTTTTTTTAATTCTCTGCTGTCGGGGGCTGCCAGCATCTAATTCTTGCTACATGCTGCAAGTTTCAAAAGTTGCATTATTATTACCGGCCATTTGTTACGTATAATTTCAATTAATATAAATATATTATTTATTTGTTTAGATAATTGAGGCGTTGAGTGTAAAACAGTCAGATTGAATTACTTTNTATTTTTGGTCTCAAATTACTTGTCGCAAAAAATTAAGATGAGCATAGCTTTTAGTTTCTTGAATATTTTCAAAAATCACCCCTATTTAGGGGTTGAAAAGATGCCCAAAATGAAGAATTGAATATTACCAATAAATATATAAAAACAGTATGTGAATTTTTCTGTAGCACGATTCTTGATACAAAGAGAAATTTATTCTCATGACTGAAATAAGCATGTCGAATTAGAAAATCCATCCTTAAGCACGCTCAGGGGGTGGAATTGTCCCCAAAAATAGAGAATATCAGAAATAGTTGTAAAAATTCCAAAAAATATATAACGATAATTCACATACTAATAGTTTTATATCAATTGGTAATATCCAAATTCATTTTTTGCATTTTTTCAACCCCTCAGTAGGGGTGATTTTTTATTTTCAAAATACTAAAAGCTATGCTCATTTCAGTTTCTTTACGACAAGTAATTTGCGACCAAAAACATATTTTTATGTATTTTTTTTAATTCTCTGCTGTCGGGGGCTGCCAGCATCTAATTCTTGCTACATGCTGCAAGTTTCAAAAGTTGCATTATTATTACCGGCCATTTGTTACGTATAATTTCAATTAATATAAATATATTATTTATTTGTTTAGATAATTGAGGCGTTGAGTGTAAAACAGTCAGATTGAATTACTTTCGGCCACTGTTCCCTTTTGTTCGTTGGGTAGGAAGGTTTAACCATATATGCTTGGTATTTCTGAAACCACACTCTTTGTTCAATAAACTGGCTCTCGACCCTCACCCCCTAGGATAAATTCCTGGCTACGCCCATTTTTGTCAGCATTAATATATAAAAAAGAGGTAACCACTAGATCACCAGATCTTAGTGATATGGACTTCTTTTATGGAATTAATAATAATAATTTATTATTAAAACCACAAAACATATAATACTTATAATTAAAACTATAACTACTAAGAGCTCTGTTGGTACTATGGTGAAGCGTTGATCGTTGATAGGCATGCATGAGCATGATAAGGGATGTTCTGTGAAACGACACAACTAGAAAAAAATACTTTATTTTTTCCATGAAGGTAATATGAAACATTCAAATATCATTTGCATTAAATCAATATTCAACTAAATAACTGACGTTTATTTGAAAGTGTACTTTCGCTGATCGTTATGATTAGAATAGAATTTTTACAATAAATTCCTTGAAATGAAATTTGATGTTTTCAAAGTATTTAAAAGCTAGAAGGCAAGGAAGGCTAGACAACAGGAAACACATTTTTCTAATTAGTATATTTAAATAAAAAAAATAAGGTGTATAATGACGTTTAAATTCCGCCGTTTTAATAGCTTCGCCCTGTGTAGAGCTTAGAGCAAGGGTCGGCAACTGGCGGACCGCGGTCCAGGTCCGGACCGCGGAAGGTAAAACACTGGACCACCAGAAATTTTTTGAAAGTATAAATTACTCAAATAAATTATTTAAAAAATGTTTTTTTTTAAGTGCCAATCTTATAATTTTTTCTAGTATTTTACAGTTGTGTGAGTTTGTGAGTTCTTAATGGTTAGTAAGCCGATTAAATTTGAGTCCACATTAANTGGGTGAGCTGGGCCAGGACAACTAGACTAGGTACCTGGAGTCGCTGGATCCATAAGGCAACAACCTCTGGAAAACGCAGAGGGCTCTGCAACAAACAGCTCGAGCTAAAATTCCCCCAATCCACGGCAGAAGAGGGGTGGTTTACACGAACCAGGAAAAGGCCTAGGCTTTTGTCGACAGCCTGGAACTGCAGTGTAGACTGCCTCAGCTGCCCGACGAAGACGAGGAATTCGAGATAGTGGCTGAGCGCGCGGCCCGACGCGTCGACAGAGAGCCAGACAATGACATAATCCCCCCCGCAACACCTGACGAACTAAGACTGACAATACGCAGACTTAAAAACAGAAAAGCCCCCGGACCCGACAATATACATAACACGACACTTAAACGACTACCACACAAGGGCCTCATGGCCCTACTAAACATAAAAAACGCGACACTCAGACTAAGACACTTGCCTACCCGCTGGAAAACAGCAAACATAATCCTTACCCCAAAACCCAACAAAGACCACACCTTCTCATCCAACTACCGGCCCATTAGCCTGCTCCCGGCTATGAGCAAAGTGGTAGAAAAAATCAACCTAACCCACCTAAAAACCCACTCCCAAGAACTGCGAGTCATTCCAGACGAGCAGTTCCCCTTCCGACCAAATCACTCCACCGAACTCCAAATCCTTCGCCTTACCGAGCACATCACGGCGGCCTTCAACAGGGGACAGTACACTGGTGCTGTCTTCCTGGACGTCGCAAAGGCCTTCGATACGGTTTGGCATGAAGGACTACTGATGAAAATGCTCACCAACCAATATCCCATATCCTTTACCAAACTCATAAAATCCTACCTACACCACCGAAAATTCCGCATACAAATCCAAGACTCCCTTTCCACCACCCGTCCCATGGAGGCCGGTGTCCCCCAGGGCACCGTCCTCTCCCCACACCTATACACCATTTACAACTCCGACATCCCACAACCCCCCAACACCAACATATACTTATACGCCGACGACCTGACAATCACTTCCCAATCAATTAATCCTATATATTCCGCCTCCCTCCTCCAAAACTCCCTAGACCAACTTGAAACCTGGTGCAACAGGTGGAAAGTCAAAATTAATCTCAACAAAAGTTCGGCTATACTTTTTACTAAACGAAAAATCCCACAAAACCTCGACAAACTGACACTATCCCAGGAGCCCATCTCCTGGGATCGACAAACACGATAACTGGGCGTGACGATGGACCAGCGTCTCACGTGGAAACCGCACATCGTGGAGACGGTGGCGCGAGCGAAGACCACCAGGGCTAGGCTCTATCCTTTACTCAAAGGTGGAAACACCCTCAGTTTAAGGAATAAGCGAACGCTTATCAAGGTGGTACTTCAACCGCAGCTAACCTACGCCTCCACGGCGTGGGGTCACGCGGCAAAAAGCCACTTAAAGTCATTACAGGCTGTGGAAAACATAGCCCTCCGCACGGCCACCGACGCGCCCAGGTACGTAAGAAACACTGACATATTACGAGACTTACAATACACAAACGCTACACAGACAATAAGACAAAACGCGGAGAAACGATTTGACGTAGCCGCTAGACATGACAATCCCCTCCTCAGGCAAGCCGTTGACTACGTACCCGACGTGACCGACAAACACAAAAGACCTAGACACCAACTTTTTGACCCTGGGTGACCACCCCAATGACCCCCCCCTGCCCGCTAACCTTTTCTGTTTCAGAGACAGCCAGGATCAAGAAACGAAGACAACGACACACACACACACACACATACACACCCCCCATACCCTCCTTAACCCTCCCCTCCCGCGCTAGCCTAAGGGCCACCTTAGCAAAGCGCATCCCAGGCTGCATAGCCGCACTACCCTACCCAACCATACCACACATAAACATGACACTACCCCCGGGGTTTACACAGACGAGCCGGCGAAGCAAGAAGAGCGCCAGAAGAAAGGGCCCTAGCCGGCGGGGCCCAGCCAGGACAAAAGGAGGTCCCACAAAGCGCCTACACCGGCCGCATTTGCGGTCGGGGTAGACGACGGATGGGGCCCACCTACGAAGGCTGTCCAGGCCTACACGAGATGAGGCAGGATAAAGAGGGATAATCCCCCTCAATCCGAAATCATTGAGGCCAATTTCTAGCCATGGAATAATGGCAAACGGATACATCAACGCGAATCTCACACAGCCGGACCGCAAGAAGAGCGCTAGAAGTAGCCCCCTGTCGGCAGGACAAGAGGAAGTTCCACCAGAGGTTGTCTCTGGTTCCACAAAGCACAGGGTCGACGATAGATGGGATCCACGATCCACGCCTTTACGAAGCTGTCCAGGTCTACAGCGATGTGGCAGGACAAAGAGGTTCCAAATCATTTAATCAGAAACAACACGATCAATAACGGCCCGTGCAGATGATCGCTTTCTATGATTTACTGTTTGTTCACTTTTCAATTTCCTTTCGCGTCAAATGATTCATCCACCATGATCATGATTATCCAACGTGACTCGAGTCGTGTAAATTTGCCTTTATATAACCAAAGCTGAAATATCAGAAATATATACTTTAATTCTAACTTGTACCAATATTTTGGTTTATTAACGGTTTATACTCAACATACTATAAAAATAAATTATTGGAAATATATATGACATGTTTTATTGTTGACGACTGACAAAACTAAAAATAGTAACATTTTGTTGAAGTACATTTGTGATAGAATTTTAAATTTCCCGCTCAGATGTCACTAGTGTTGATTTCCTCGAAGACTATACCGTTTATTTTAAGGGCGCATGCTCAATTTGCCTCTTTTGGATTAGTTTCCATCTTGATCACATGTGAGTATTCTATTTTTCTTAAAATAATAATTGTACAGTAATGGCAAATTGTCGGTGTTTGTTTGGCTTTATTTTCGTATATGTGTTAGATTAAAATAGATCCTTGATCAAGTGCACACTTTGTTATATGTCACCGAAAAAAACTTTTTAGGTTGTTTGACAGTGCATGATTTGGCTTTATGTTCGCGCCATGTTGCATTAGATTTTTAACAATAATCGAAGAATCTCGTACAGTACGTTTATTTCAATAACTTTGAAGGTATTTTTGAACATTTTGATGTTGTATCTAAGTAATGACCCCTCTCAAAAATATCAAATTTTTTACATACAATCATAGTCCAGTGTGCTATAAACCACATGTTCCTATGCCGCGTGGACACTACTCGCAGCCCCTTTTTATTAAATTTTTTATTGCAAAAAAAACCTAATTTTGTATATTTTATTTATTTCTAGCTTGCAAGGTTCAATCTCTCTAAATAAACAACAATGGGCGATATTGATGATACCCATTTTGAAACTGGAGACTCTGGAGCCTCAGCAACTTATCCTATGCAATGTTCTGCCCTACGTAAAAATGGATTTGTTATGTTAAAATCTAGACCCTGCAAGATTGTCGAAATGTCCACATCCAAAACTGGCAAACACGGTCATGCTAAAGTTCACTTAGTAGGGATCGATATTTTCACAGGTAATCTTGTAATATAAAAATGTTAATTGAAACAAAATATTGATTTAAACATAATAAACATGAAAATTTTTTTTTACAATAGTCAATTAATAAGCAGTAACTGAATAATTTTCTGAATTTTAACCTAAATAAGAATGCAGAACCTTCTATTGTACTACCTTTTTATATCAAACATGAACTAGCATCGAAAGAAGAAAGTTGTTCTTTATAATAATTATTTTAAGAAATCATTTTGTTGAAATTGCATTTTAGTTGTTTATTTTTTAGGTAAAAAATATGAAGATATTTGTCCCTCTACACATAATATGGATGTCCCCCATGTAAAACGTGAGGACTATCAATTGACTGACATTTCTGATGATGGATATTTGTCTCTTATGTCTGATAATGGTGATTTGCGTGAGGATTTAAAAGTGCCAGAAGGTGAAGTTGGTGCTCAATTAAGGGCCGACTATGATGCCGGTAAAGACATACTCTGTACTGTACTCAAATCGTGTGGCGAAGAAGTAAGTATTGATTTTTAGTGTGTATTCTCAAATAGTGAAGTTTTTTTAAACTTTTTTTTCTGGCGCCTTAAGAAAAGTATAAAAAAGTAGTGCTTTATGACCTTAAAATATATTTTTGAAGTCCAAATAGCGGTTTAGACTTTTTTTATCTTATTTTATTTCACTTATAAATAGATTAGAACTCTTTTTTAATACCAAGCTTAATAGGGGAAAGGTTGATGACTTGGCGCACTTTAAATATAACGGTATACAAAATATTGATGCAGGTTCTGTAAATTGAAAATCAGTGTTCTGGATATCAAGTGAAGTCCATGTATGTTTTTTAAAATAATAATAATTTCCATTTTTCTTGGTGTAACATGTTTATATCAGTAATTTTGCATGAAAAATAAGATAATTATTTATTAATTGACATAAACAGTTACAAATTCTTGAATCTCTTGAATTATAATTTTTATGAAATTTAATAATTTGCTAAAAGTAGGTAAGTTACTTTAAATTTTCTGACCAAAATTATAAAATAATAAATTTACTTTTTTAACTTAAAATATATAAATTTTAGGTACAGCTTATAATTATTAATAATAGGGGGTTTGCCTGTATTGTTTTATATTTATATGAAATCATTATGTAACTAGGAATTAAAACAAATTTATAATTTAACGAGTTTGGGGGATAGCTGTGATGTGCAAAACCAGCCTTAACTGTGCTATAGTCTAGTACAGCGGTCGGCAACTGGCGGACCGCGGAAGGTAAAATACTGGTCCGCCAAAAATTTTTTGAAAGTATAAATTACTCAAATAAATTATTTAAAAAATATTTTTTTTACGTTTGAGTGCCACCCTTATCATTTTTTGTAGTACTTTACAATTGTGTAACTGATTTGAATCCTTAATGGCTAGTAAGCAGATTAAATTTGTGTCCAAATTAAAATAAAAAATTAGTAAGAAATATGAATTTTTTTTGGACCTCATTAAAAATTTTCAAAAGTATCCGGACCCCACCTAAAATTACTTGCCGACCCCAGGTCTAGTATTGTACAAGTTGATAACAATGGTGTATGGTTTATTATTAAAATCAAATAAAAATTTATAAATTTTGTTTCTAACAAAACTGTGTATACGGTTTGGATTAACTTTCATTGTAGAATAATATTCAGTGATAAAATGCCACTCATTTTTTATGTCTAAATATTTCTAATTCAAAAACATACCGGATATATTAAAATTATTAAATTAACATCTTTAAAATTTCTAGATTTTTGATATCAAACAACATTAACTTTATTGGATAGGATTTTAAGGGAATTTTTTAATTAATTTTGCTTTTTTAAGTTGAGGAAGATGAAAATAAATATTTTACTTAAACTCTATGTCACTGCTAAATTATTGTCAAATATTCCAAAAATAAAAAAGTGATAAGACTTATTAATTAAAGAAAATCAAAGTTACCATCTTGAAAAGAAGAGTTGTAAGTATTTTACATTTCATTTATTTTTTTTAACCTTTTTACATTTATATATTCTATTTATATTTCTTTTGATAGTCCAGTGTATATTTTGTATATTCATCAATTTGATTTTTGAAATGTATATAAATTGTGAGATTTGTACTTTGACCTAAATGTCTATAAGCAAGAAAATCATTTCAAAGTTACACAAGTGTTAGTAGTACTAGTTATTTTATTTAAACATATTGAATGGAGTTCATCGACTTCTTAATATTAGACAATAGTAAAAATATTGATGTAGATCAAATTGCAGTTCTATTTTGTATAATTTCAGACTTTTAGGGTGGATAAGACTATTATTTTAAATATATTTATATATAGGGTGCTAATTAATATGTGTAATAAATTTATAGGGTATACCGTGCTTTCACGGAAAAACACTACATAGGAGGTGCGTCGGTCAAACTCGTGCGGCTTCAGCAGTGGTGATGTCGACCTCTGTGTGCGCGGCCGTGCGGCGCTGTGGCATACGGAATCACATCTCACATCAGTCAGGTTGAGCACCCAGCGCTCCCCACCCTTCCGAACTTACGAATTCGAATGAAGCTAATTCCCTATGTAGCGTTGTACGGTAAAAGCACGGTATAGAAGATTACAAATTGACCAACTTTTAACAAGAAAATATCAATGCGAAATACTGCAATAGTTGCTGAATGTGACGACCAACTTTGATTCATATTTTGGTGCATTATTTCTAAAATGCCAGGTATTGTTAAGATTTCTTGTGCTACAGCCAACAGATTTTCATACTCGACAGGCATATCATAAACCAGACTAGACCAACAAAATTATCTAGTGAAGTTAAATCCATAGAAAGTGGCGGCCATGCTACTTGCCCTTCTTGCTCAATCAATCTATCACCGAACTTTTAGCTGATGTAGACTTTTAACTGCTCGAAGGGGCCACAGTTAACTACCAACAAAAAACAAACTAATGACGAGAACGTTCTTCGCATTATTACTGATAACAGTTTAAATTTTAACATTCAGGTAGATCTACTGTACTAAAACTGTTGAGTTTCAGAATATGAGTTTTTTTTTTATTTGGCCAATTTTTAATTCTCTGCTTACTACCCTATAAATTTGTAACATGTTTTAGTAACTGTATAGTTAAATATTTTTTATATTTGTCCAAGTTCGTAAAACTTAATATTACACTCTTTTACATCACTGTGTAAGTTACAAACACTTCTATGCATTAGATTATAAGAAAAACTTATTACTTAACATCATATCCCTAAAACTAGAATATTTAGTAAAATTTCATTCTAATGTGGTTAATACTTCGCTTATAAGTCCATTATTTGTTTTAAGAAATAATAAATGTCCTCTAACTAATAAAAAGCACTACTTGTCAGAATGAGTTATAAAACTTTTTATCTGCCAACTTAAAACCACTAATTTGACCGAATAACTTTTTATTGTTTCAAATGAAAGAAAAAAAGTCGAAAATTTTCAATATTTTCCTGTCATGTAAGAATATTTAATGTTGTCTTAGTTGAATCAAAATGATTGATTTCTTATAAAAAACCTTAATTTAAGTTTTATAAAAATAAATCCAAAACATGAAAAAAAATACAAAATATTTTGTTTTTAACAATATGCTAACATTCAACAGTAGTTAGCCAATTAGGTTATATTATGTTTTAGAGTTTTTTTAAATTAGATGCAATCTTCATATAGTAGAACCGTTTTAAGATTGCCATTACGTCCCGAGTGTGTCCTAATATCAAAGACAGTCGTTGCGCGCGTGAATTAATTTCTTGTTATACGCCAAAAAGAGATACAATGATGGCATAAATGTCTTCATAGTCTCAGTCTATCACAGACAATCGTTCCAATATTTTATGTGTATTAGAGTGAAAGAAAATGGAGGACGTTTGTTGGGTATTAGTTTTTGACTATAGTTTGATTAGCGCATTTAAAACAGAGTTGACAGTCAGATTAAAATTTTAACAGTTGTTTTGATCGCATCTCGGTACCTAACAGTTGGATATATTTTCTGAGCATTGAAATATCCATTTTTTTGCATATTTTCGTATCCAGTAACACCAGTATTAAAATTTGCGAGATATCCAGATTTGGGAATTGTCAAGATGACATTTCATTTATATGCAAACAGTGACTAATTTGACTAGGATTTTTCGTCTTAGTTCATACGAATATTGCTTGTGATGCAATGGAAAAGATACAGCGGTTTTAGTATAGATATATAAGAAAATATTTGTAAGAATATAAACCATGACAGGGTGGGCCAATTTCAGGGATAGATTAGTAGTTAAGGATTGAGGTAAATTGAAAATTGGAAAGTAATTTTAAAATTTATTTATTTATTTATTTATTTATTTATTTATTTATTAAACAATATTGTATCTACAGGCGAATCCATAATTTACATACAAATTACTTGGACAAAAAAAATAAAAAAAAAACTGACAAAGCAAAGATACAAAACAAACTAAACATATAAAGGGTGATTCAGAACTTTTCCAAAAAAAAAAAAAAAAATCAAAAAAGGCAGTTCGAAAATGATTTAAAAATATACTTCTGCACGGCATTGGAAACTGGTCCACTGTAAAACCTGACCTGGCACAATGCGACTGTCACGCCGACAGTGATAAAAACGGACAAAAACAAATAATAAATAGAATTTTATAGCAGCTATTTTATGTCAGCAAATTCAACTGATTTTGCCGCTATTGTTATTGTTAATTAATAAAATTAATTTGTGGTTTTAAATAATAAAATAATTTGACATACCTGGTGCTACAACTGTTCAAAATTTTGTCCACCGACGTGTGAACAAATTTGGGTCCGTCTTACTCAGTTTCTACGAACTAACGCAAATGCTGTCTTGTTTCACCATAATACAAATGTTTTCTTGCTTCACCATAAATTAAAACAATATCCATCAACTCCGAGTTGCTATACACTCAGACCATTTTTGATACTACTAAAAAACTATTGTAAAACTGTGGCATATATGACTGTATAATCGGATTTCAGTATTCGGAGAAGCTGAGGCCACGTGACTTTCCACACTTATTAAGAATGACGCTAGAGACTACAGTTGTCCAGCTATGTAATAGTTGAAAGTACTACAACTTCAATAATTTTTTTTCTTGGAAACTAAGAATTTTACAAAAAATTTTTTGTGATATTGACTCCATTTCTCATGCCGCATCTATTCCCAAATTTTTCTGGATAAGTTGTGAATCACCCTGTATAAGTAACATTACAAATAAACATACATAACAATAAAATTAGCCAAATCTATTACAAATTAAGTGCAATAACTGAACCCAAAAAGCTGTAAAAATATCAAAGTCATAAGGAAGACTATTCACACAGCTAACAATGTTATTTATGGGATTATAAAAACCATAATTAGTTTGATGGTAATTGACATGTAAAATAGTAGTTAGTCTTGCTCCATAATTTGGGACACGTAAAGAAAATAAAGATAATCGTTCACTACAATCTATTTTCCCATTAAATAATTTGCGAGCAAATTTAATGTAATTGCAAGTTCTCATTTTTATTTATATTAAGTTTAAACAACACAATTCCAATTTTTCGCTGTATTCTCTCTATACGATTAACATGTACTTCATAGTAGGGACTCTAAATTATACAGCAATATTCCAGTGACGATCTAACCAGGGAATTATACAATAAAACAGTAGTTTGTATGTCACTGGTGGTGGTGATTTGACAACAATTTCAAACATTTTTCGTTAAATAGTGCTAAATATAGCTAGTATGTAATGCAATGTTTAGAAACATCAAAAACAGTGATATTAGTCAAATTGCTGTTTTGGTCCAAAATTGCAGTACTTCAAATTTGGGACATTATAAATTGGCAATTTTCAAATATTGCATGTAATTTAATAAATATATTTTTTAATACCACTCAAGACATATACAATCATTTATAAATATATTTTGCACGTCTAGAAAATAATTGCTGGTAAAAAGTGCCATGTTACCTCTTAAACGAATCAACCCATCGTTATATATTTCACTATCCAATTTTTTTTATTTTAATGTGCACATTGAAATTTTTTTTTAGCTAGACCATAAAAAGGTTTAATCATCCTCAGTTTGAACTTTGGAAGGAAATAAAATTCCTCCTTATCATTTTTGATAAACTGGATTAAAATGTTTCTTTGTAAATATTTAAATTTTGTTGATAATAGAAATATATAAGCTCTGTATTCTTTTTAGGTGGTGATTGCAGTAAAGACAAATACTGCCTTGGATAAATAATGGCCGGGTAAAGTGGTGGGGTCCAAGTTCATGTGTCACCAAGTCCAACAGGTCCCCGCTGTTTATATTATATGAATATATTATCCTATTGGACCATCAGTTATCAACA
This sequence comes from Anoplophora glabripennis, assembly GCF_000390285.2. Classification (NCBI taxonomy): domain Eukaryota; kingdom Metazoa; phylum Arthropoda; class Insecta; order Coleoptera; family Cerambycidae; genus Anoplophora; species Anoplophora glabripennis. The sequence goes on from NW_019416920.1 coordinate 157,677, forward strand.
GCTTACCTAATGTTACGCCGCATCGACTTGCAGAATGTCGGTGTAGTGTATTTTACAACTTTGTACTTTTGTTGTCTAAATTTAATGCAAAAGCTACACTTACGTTCAATAAATTAATTTAATTTTAACCTTATTGTAAATTTTTTTTTAATCTTTTTTTACCATCTCTTAGAACCACCTTCTTCTCTTAAATTTTTACAGCAATATTTGTGTAAAGGAGTGATAGTTTTTGTTTATTTTTTTGTTTTGTTTTCTTTTTGTTCATTCTGTCAGAATTAGGTGATTCTAGATACTTGTTGACATTTACTTTCAATTAAATAAACATAGCATTTTTTAAAGACTTGTTTTTGATATTGTTTAGAATAAGTTTTATTAAATAAAAAAATTGATAAACCAGTACGTGGTTTGCGCAATAATTTTTACTGGAATTGGTTAAATATAAAATAAGGATTCTTTCAGACTTTCATTGCCCATAACTACCTAATGAACAACTACTGTGAAATTTTGTAAAATTTGCGATTGCAGTATTTTCACTTATTGTGAATACAAAAATATAAGTAGTAAATTCGTTGTCTTGTGTATAAAATTGTTAAAAATGTATGTGCAATTTCTATATGCTGCATTAAATAAATGAATTTTAATTTTAAAGAATAATTAATTTAAATGTAAATGTTTTTTTATAATATAGTAGGTATTTAGTAGTTGGGAAAAAAAAAAATCGAGAGGATATTAAGGTTATGTTAATAATCCACTTTTGATTTCAAATTTAAATGTGTAAATGTGCGCTCAAAAGTAAAGATGGAAGTTACCTCAAAAACGTTTTTTCCATGTTTATTAAATACATAAAAAGAGTGAAATCCACATAATTTGGTTACAGTGAAGATAAAGAAATGGTTCACTTTTATATCTGTCCATTTCAAATGGATGAAACTGAAAATGTACAAATATAATACACTCGCATGCCTACATTATTTTTTTCAAATTGTGAAATTTTTATGTAAACAAATATGTTAAAATTAATATTCTGTAGGTATTGCTATTGCAAAACTATATTGCTCTCAAAAGTAAAGATGGAAGTTACCTCAAAAACGTTTTTAAACCCTAAAATCCTTGTTTATTAAATACATAAAAAGAGTGAAATCCACATAATTTTTGGTTACAGTGTAGATAAAGAAATGGTCCATTTCTATATCTGTCCATTTCAAATGGATGAAACTGAAAATGTACAATTATGGAAAAATAATACATTCACATGCCTACATTATTTTGTTTAAATATGTGAAATTTTTATGTAAATAAATATGTTAAAATTAATATTCTGTATTGCTACTGCAAAACTACATTGCTCTGTCTGAAAAAAAATATTTTCGAATTTCAGTTTTAAGCACTTCGTGGTCGAAAGGAGAATTACTCAGACATGATATAAAAACACTATTATTATAAGGCGTATAAAATGATTTTTGTAACGGTTCAATATTATTTGTCTTTTATTAAATGATGTGCCGCTCTATGCACATTGATATGATCTATAATTGTCTATAGGTACTGAGTTACACTGAACGTCGATCTATCTTCTATCTCTGTGTATTGTTTCGTAATTCAAGGTACCACCGCCATTATTTCATGGCCAGAAATTGGCCTCGATGATTTGGGATCGAGGTGGATTATCCCTCTTTATCCTGCCTCATCTCGTGTAGGCCTGGACAGCCTTCGTAGGTGGGCCCCATCCGTCGTCTACCCCGACCGCAAATGCGGCCGGTGTAGGCGCTTTTGTGGGACCTCCTTCTGTCCTGGCTGGGCCCCGCCGGCTGGGCCCTTTCTTCTGGCGCNGCCAATTTCTAGCCATAGAATAATGGCGCGACTGAAATATAGAGCGAATATTTCAATCAACACCAAAATATTTTTTTTAGGTTAGAAAGAATACACAAGGTATATTTTTTTACCGTGGCAATATTCCTTAATGATTATCTTCACCTAAAAATGTTAATGTAGGTACTTACTTAGGTAAAACTACAATTGTGCGGTATCAGGAATTAAAAGGTCGATGAAGAAAAAATGAGAGGGCAATGCAGATGAATAGATCAGAAGGATCAGTAGTTGCAGTTTGACAATGATTTCACAACAATCAACCCCTGGCTGATAACACCGCTGCATTTTTTTTAGGAAAAGTGTAATATTAAATGCAAATTAAAAGACATAATAGTTAGATTTTTATTTAGATTCATTTACAGAAATTCTAGACTTATTGCCATACAAAATGTTTACTAATTGATTTTTCTGATGGTAATAGAAAAGCCAATGTATGTAAACAAAAGCAATAACATTTGGTAAAAATTATACAAAATATAAATCAATATATACTCAAGACGTAGAGTGTAGATGCGGAAATTAAAAAAATATATAAACAATATTTATGTTCGTCTTACATTCAAAATACATAGTAAAATGTGGAAACAAAAAAAAAACAATTCTTTTAATGATAAAAAATGTATATGTATGTGGTCGTCTCTCGAAACCTCGTCATGAATTCGCAAGTATTCGAATGCCCGCAAAAAGTTCTCTAGAACAGCGAATGCACATCGATTCTTGCATTCGAATTCTCCCATCACTACTCGACACGCCATTATTCTATGGCTAGAAATTGGCCTCAATGATTTGGGATCGAGGGGGATTATCCCTCTTTATCCTGCCTCATCTCCTTGTGTGGTAGTCGTTTAAGTGTCGTGTTATGTATATTGTCGGGTCCGGGGGCTTTTCTGTTTTTAAGTCTGCGTATTGTAAGTGTTAGTTCGTCAGGTGTTGCGGGGGGGATTATGTCATTGTCTGGCTCTCTGTCGACGCGTCGGGCCGCGCGCTCAGCCACTATCTCGAATTCCTCGTCTTCGTCGGGCAGCTGAGGCAGTCTACACTGCAGTTCCAGGCTATCGGCGAAAGCCTCAGCCTTTTCCTGGTTCGTGTAAACCACCCCCACACTACCGTGGATTGGACTACTCGACAACAAAACCTTTATATCAATTTCTGAGCTGCTTTCGGGTGTATTGATTAGAGCACTCCGGGGCGCTCCAGAGCACTACACTGGCACCCGAAAGCACCTTTAGAATTAGAACGCTCTGAAGTGCTCCAATCGCTGCAGCCGAAAACCGCTCGGTTTCAACTTGGTGATTTGTGATTTTGTGGTTGTATTTTTGTTATTTTGTGGTTATTTTTTAACTGAAAAATAGAGGGGAGCAGAAATATTCCCGAAAAGTGGAAGTATTTATATATTTTCATTATAAGAACTTGCTGTTCCTAAAGTAGCTTAGTATATCATAGATAAACACAGAAACCGTTATTTTCTCTATATTTACCTGATTTTTTTTTTAATCGAGCAACGTTGAGGGTTAAGGGTATGTATGTTTTCATAGTTTCCGTGAGCTTTATGCATTTTCTGTAAACACATTTGTAAAATACCTGTAATTGGAGTTGATGTTATAGATTTTATAATTTTCAGAAAAATGCTGCTGGAAGAACTATATAAAACAATACCGAAGGATTGGTATCCGATGGACGCCAACGCCGAGCGTTTTAAAATTGTAAAGGTACCTCCATTTAGCGAAGAATATTACAGTATTGAATCTAAAATTATTGGGAATTATCTTTCCTATATCGATGGGATCTACAAGGTACAAAACCCATACATTTACTCAAAGTATGCATTAAAGGCTTATGAATATGAGCTACGAGGTCCATATAACATTTTGAGGCTATTCCATGATACCCCTAGTGAAAATGTAGAATCCATAGTCGAGTTTAACTTTGACTGGCGCTATGGGGGAAGGTATATGTACGGTCCTGGGGTTTACTTCTCTGTTTCTCCTTCCTTGGCGAATAAACATTCCTGCCGAGGCAATAGTTTATACAGGTCGATGTTTGTGGCAGATGTTTTGGTACAGAACATTCAAATCGTACAGGGAGACATTTTTCTACCCGATTTCGGTTTTGATACTGTTTTGGCACACAATAATGCTACTTATGTTAAATATTTCGACTGTGAGTATTATCCTCGATATTTTGTAGATTACGTCAGCTTGCGCTAATTTTTTAAAATCTTGATCTAATATGATTTACCATATTGGTATTTTTACATTTTTGTTCGTTGAAGAACAATTTGTGATATTTTGCTGTGACTAGCAAAAAATATTGTTGATATTTGTTCACCCATGTGCCTTCTACAGTTTTAAGGAAGAAAATTGTTAAAAAATTGAATAAACCATTCTTGTCATTATGTTACCAAAAATTGTTATATTTAAAAATTTTATCTATTAAGGCAAGATATAAAAATAATTTTAAATGACTGATTATTTTCATAATTACTTTAATATGAAATAAAATGTAATACTTCTACTTAACATAGATTTAAGTTTAACAATGAGATTCGTGATATTATTTTTAACCTTTAGTTCATAAGCAGTTTCGTTTTTTATGCTGAAAATCTGTCGGCGTATATATTTCAAAATGTTTGAAAAATATGAAAATTTGGAAGTTGAAAATTTCACTTGTCACAATTATTACTTTGACTTTACGTCAAATAAACTCCATATTCTCATAATTTTTACCTTCAAAATATGTGCCACAAAATTATATGTTTTGTTCTATACTTTTAATTATATTTTTGTTAAACCTAGTATATATTCTTTCTTTAGTATTTATTTAATGTTTGTCTTATTTTTCAATCTCTTTAACGGAACAGATAGTTTTCTGATCAGTATTTTGATTTTGTTGATATGTAAATTTAAAAAAAACGACCAATATGAATAATTTCAATAAATTTGAGTGATTTGTACACTTTCAGCAAAAATTGTGTTGAATATGTTGCATATTAACATATCACTTTATGTGCTAATTCAAATAGATTACAAATTTGTTATTTGTACAATCGAAGAAATTTAGTTCATGTATTTTTGTGGTTTTGTGTTATTCCACTTTGTTTTTTTATGCAATATACTTAGAAGGACCTGTATTTTGAGTTGTTTTAAAGTAATGAATATATATTTTACAAAAGTACAGCTAAGGTTGATGCTTGGAATATATTTTTCTAAATAAATGTTAATTTACACTTTTTCAGTTTTCAATTGTAAATATTTATCTTCCCTTTGGTTCCTGTTAACTCCTTATCTTTTTCGTCTTTTTAGCAGTCACCCACCTTTTAATACTAGAAACACCCGGCAAAGGTATTTTTAAAGTCTTCGTCAGGTAACTGTAACAACGTTTATTACTTAAATGCCTGATAATATACCCGACTGCCATATCGTCGTTACTCCAATAAACTTTTTTCTTTCCAAACAGAATTTTAATTTGTGCCTCTGAGAAAACTTTGGAGAGTACCATTTTCTGCTCCTGTTGTGAAAACATGTTCTTATTAGTTATTTGGGATTCCAGATCTTTACATGCAACATCATACTTGGTGTAATCACTTTCTTTTTCAGCCAACTTTATTTGGAGGGCATCTAACTCTTGTTCTAACACCTCCACTTTCCTTTTTAAGCTCTTATTATGGGCCTGTAACAAGTACAAATCAGGATAGCTTTTAACACTGTCGTATTTTTCATTATGATTGCATATTTCATTCTTTAAAGAATTTGGTTGTGATTCTAATTTAACATCGGCTGTGGGCGGCTGAAGTTCAAAGATTTGTTTGCAACCAGCACCATCTTCTAAAGAAATTGTTGTGATCCCTTCGTCCGAGTTACTTGAATTTATTGTGTATACGACTACACCATTTTCTAATTCAACGGAGTTGTCTTTAATAAGTATTTGAGTCTGAGGCAGATATAATGTCGGTATGGCATCAGATCTGAGAGTTTTGGAATAGCAGGCAACAAAGTCTACCATTTTTATTTCTGAATTGTAAGCTGTTTCGTCAAAATGTATAGAACAGACGCGAGCTAAAATATAGTTAAAATTTATATATAAATAATTTTGGATATATATTTGGATATTTTTACCTGTGTCTAAATCTAAAGTGTTGCTCTGCCAACCACATGCCTCGGCCCATTGTTGAGCAAGTGAATCTTTTGGAAAAGGATAATATTTTATGGACGAATCACTCGTGATACTGTTGTTAGTACAACCATACACCACACACGATAACATTGTAGACTCTACAAGAAAAAAAATATTAGAATCCATTAACGCAGACGTTATTCAAGATGTTTACCATCCTAGAAAATAAACATAATTCAAATAGAAACATTAAAAGGGCCAGTTTCTTTTAATAAATATTAACAGGTTAATGTATCAAGGTAAATGAATTTTTCAAAGCGAGTTTATTTGGAAAATAGTTATTAGGTAGTACAAGTTCATGGGTAGGTTTTTCTCATAACAAAATGGTATTGATAATAGAGATAACATGAATTCATTCAAATCCTTGAAGTGGTTTCAATGCAATTTTATATTCAATTAGTGCATTTACTTGTCTTTTTAAAGATGTATAGAAATTGATAATTCAAATAAATGGCAACGAGTCTAAAAAGGGTATATAGTCAGAATAGGGCAAGGAAATAAGTGTTGATTTTCTGAGCCAATTTTATTTAAAATCTTCAGGGTTATAACATAATTTAAAAAAAAACAAATATTTGAATTTAAAAAAGAGAAGATAGCAATCTTACCTACTGAGATAAAACCACTGTCAAAAATTAAAATAATTTATCTTGTAATGAATTCAGTCAAATGTAAACAAAATATTGGATTACTTTTCATTTAATGGAACTACAAAATAAATATTAAAATACATATCTAGGTCTGGAGATAATTTGTGGTAAAACAAAAAGTAAATTAAAAACGTTGACAACAAAAAAATAATGTACTGGGCGTTTTTGTTTGATTATCATTTGAGAAAATATTTTTTTGATCCTTATTTTTTATTGTTGACTATTTATTTATTTAACATTGTAATACATTTTTAAATATTGGTTTTAATGTTTTTTTTAATTATGTATAAATACATATACAGGGTGTTTCTAAAATAGGGTTCCAAACTTCTGCTGCGTTTTTAACTCATTAAAATAAGCCAAAAAGTTCCTATTAACATGTGCCCTAAAACGCACCCTTAGGAAGTTATATGCCCTTAAAAGGGCTCAAATAAAACTGGTTTTTTTCAAATAAATTGCAGTTATGAAGGAACCGATCATTTAATAAATAATTTAGGACAAACTAAGACTATTTAAATTTAGAGTTACACTTACTAATTAAAGAACTAATTACTACTGCAGATAATAGCTAAATATGAAATTAGAAAATAATGGGATTAAAATTAGTAATAATAAGTTAAATTACTAGAACTGCTCGAAGTGACCACCTTGCATTTCGATGCATAATCTAGCTCGACGCTTTAATGATTTGCAAACTCTTTGGAAAATTCTAGGTGTTTATGCCTTATTTCTATGTCCGCGGTTTCAATTTCCTCCCGTAGTTGCTGAATGGTCTCAATTGGAATTTTATAAACCTTTGCCTTAAGTTGACCCCACAAAAAATAGACCAGGGGGTTAAGGTCAGGGGAACGTAGAGGCCAGGGAACATGACCTCCTCGGCCTATCCATTTTTCTCCATACAACTCATTTAAGTGTTGTCTTACATTATGTAGGTAATGAGGTGGCGCCCCGTCCTGCATAAACCATATGCTTTGGCGTTCAATTAAAGGGACATCTTCCAAAAGTCCTGGCAAGTCGTTAACTAAAAAATTGTAATAATCCTCACCATTCAATCGATTAGGCAACACAAACGGTCCGATTAGCCGATCGCCTAAAATGCCTGCCCAAACGTTGACGGAAAACCGAATCTGATGTCTGGACTGAAATATGCTGTGTGGGTTTTCATCAGCCCATTCATGAGCGTTATGAAAATTGACATAACCATCTTTACTGAAGCTTGCCTCATCCGTAAACAAAATAAGAGATGCAAAATTCGGAATCCGCCTCGATTTTCGCAAAAACCATTGGCAGAACTGCCGACGTGGTTCGTAGTCATTCGGATTTAAAGCTTGAACACGCTGGATATGAAAAGGATGAAGTAGTTGTTCGCAAAGAATTCGCCAAACTACGGAAAAACTTATGTTATGCATACGTGCGACACTTCTTACACTAACCCTTGGATTGTCCTGCACAGCTCTCAATACATTTTCTTCCATCACCGGTGTTCTTACAAATCTGTCTCTGCCACGATCATTTACTCTTGGTTGGAACGAACCATTTTCTCTTAAACGTTGATGGATCCTCTGAAATACCTGTCGAGAAGGAAGTCTTCTATTCGGGTATGCTGCCGCATACAGACGCCTCGCTTCTGATGCATTTCCAGCCGCACGGCCGTACATAAAGTACATATCTGCCATTTCCGTGTTTGAACATGACTCCATTTGTTGCAATAATGTTGTATACTTAAATTTTCCACTCACCACTTTTACTAATTAAACACTGCAAAGCTCAATTGATAGTTTATCAATAACTTAAATTGTTTAGCATTGTGGCAACGTCAGTCTTTTATTTGCCATGGTAAACAGATTTTTATAATTTTTGGCCTAATAACTTAAAGAGCAGAGTAATTTTCAAACTCAATTTACTCGAAAACCATTGGAAATATCGATTTGGACAAAGATAATATTTTTTACGTAAAATTGTTAAGATTTTATAAATCTGTAGAGAAAATTGTAAAAAAATTGAAATAAAAAAAATTACGGGCCGAAAACCCCCTTCACCAACCTAAATGGGACGCATATGATTTGCATGTCGAAAAACGGAGTAGCCCATGTTATTTAACGTAAAAAGTTATGTAAGACCCATAAATTTTTTTCTATTTATTTGCGACCGTTTTGTCATTAACAGAAAAAAACAGTTTTGTTTGAACCCTTTTAAGGGCATATAACTTCCTAAGGGTGCGTTTTAGGGCACATGTTAATAGGAACTTTTTGGTTTATTTTAATGAGTTATAATCGCAGTAGAAGTTTGGAACCCTATTTTAGAAACACCCTGTATAATCTTATCTTTTTAATACCATTTATAGCCTTCAAGATTTTAAATAAAACCAAAACATTGGCTTGGTCAGAAAATCAAGATATTTATATTTCTATTTTACTGTAAAATATATTTGCATCTCGGATAAATTTAATTTATTAATGTTTGCAAGTTATTTTTCTAACATTAGTAATAACTTCAATTACCTTCAGAATAAAGGTACAAAAGTTAATATTATATAAACATTTAAATAATATATTTAAGGAATAATTCGTATGATTTGGCAAGGGTTTGATGGCCTTTTTTGTTTTTTATCTAATTCAAAATCGTAAAATGGACTTTTATAAATTTATTTTTTTTCATAATTGTTTTGACAGTAACTTCCAGATTTTTTTGACAATTAAAATTTAATCTCTTAATGTGATTTTTGAGAATGTTGGTAATGTTAACAACTGAATAGATTTTTGTGTACACATACAAACTACCCGTCTGCAGCAACACGAGAGTTCAAAATGAGAGTGAATTATATATTTTTCAAAAATCTGTTTGAGAATGTCACATTCTTTTACTTTATTTATGACAATTGCCTTCTTTTTTATAATTGAAAAATATATCACATTATGGCTATATCGATTCTCTAACAGATTACTTTTTATAATCAAAATATTTAAAATATATATAGAAATTCTATAAATTTGCAACATTCTCCCACCTGAGAAACATTTTACAACATTAAAAAAAGTTTCTCACTAATTACAAACTTATAGAAACAAAAATTCTACAATTATTAGGTAGACCTTTAATAACATAATTTTAAGGGAGGCTTAGACACACGACCGCTACGCGTAATAACGGGTACTCTGCTTTTTAATGTCACTCCCGCTCCCGCACAATTTTCAGGTTTACTTCTAAAACCTTCAGGTTCAGGCGGTATAACATCTTGGGGGGTGTAGCTCAGGAACGCCAAGTTCTAGTTTTTGTCTACTTGTACCTGGATCCGTGGTTTCCTCTAATGACGAGTCGATGCATTCCAGAGGATAGAGACTTTGAACTGGTCTCGACAAGTGTCCCCTGTTGGTATTTACTTTAACCAGCCTAACTTTATTGTCTTTGCCATGTATAAGTTCCACTACACGACCAAGCGACCAGTCAACACGTTTAACTATATCGTTGCCAATTAATACGATGTCACCGATTCTTACCTGGCGGTATGGTTTTCTATTGCAAATAATTTTTAATTGCCCTAAATACTCCGTACGAAATCTTTTTCCTACATCGTCGCTCAACTTCTGTTTACCTCGCAACATTCTGCACAAAGATGATATGTCAATGGTATCATAATCTGGTACACCATACTCTAAATTTTGTATGATATTGATATACAAACGAGCTCCAATGACAGCCGCCAACAGTTCAAGTCTAGGTACTGTAAAATTTCTAAGAGGTGCAACCCTAGCTTTAGCACTCAATAAGTTCACTATTACCCTACCGTTACTAACAACTCTTAAGAAAACAACCGCAGAAAATGTATTCTTACTTGCATCGCAAAAAGTGTGCAAGCTTGTGAGTTCCACTTCTTTGCAACCGAGACCTATCCAGCGTGGGATTTCTATTTGACGCAAGTCTTCTAACCACTTTCGAAATATATTTTCAGTTTCAGAATCTACCTGTTCATCCCACGGTAATTGTTTTTTCCAAATTTGTTGCAATAATAACTTCGGTATCAAGGAAGTAAGACAAGTAAATCCTATTACATCAAACACCCGTTGAGCCAATGAAAGAATCGATCTCTTAGTCACTAATATATTGTCAGAATTGATCGAGTCGTACCAGTGCTCTACATTTATCCTCAAAATATCCTTGTCTGTATGCCAAATAAGACCTAAAACGGATACAGGATCTTCATCTATGCTTAACTCGTCTGTAAACTCCCACACTCTTAGATCAAATTTGACTTCAAGCATGACCAATTTTGCTTCTGAAATAAACTTCTCTTGACTGTTCTTGTCTACGACGCTAGTTACACAATTATCTACATAGTAGTTTCTTAACTGTCTCTTTTGAATACACCGTTTCACTTTTTTGACATTTTTCTAAACACTTTGACAGATGATATTCAATTGTGACACCAAGTAAGAATGGACTACAATTAACCCCAAACACCATGTGTTTGTGTCTATACATAATTTCGTTTCCATCTGTATCGAGCCACAAGAATTTCAAATACTCTCTGTCCTTTTTGTTTACATTTATTTGCAAAAATGCTTTACGAATGTCACTTATAATGCCAATACGATTCTCTCGAAATCTTATTAGAATGGAAGGTATTTCCTCAATTAAATTCATACCCTTCTCCAAACAGTCATTGAGGGATGGTCCATTCTTTTCTCGAGCCGATGCGTCAAACACAGGTCTTATTCTTGTAGTACTGTTCTCTTTAATAACAGGTCTGTGTGGAAGGAAATGTCCTTGTGTTTTATCACTCACCTTGTCCAGTTCTATTATATCTTCTTCTAACCACTGTTGAAAAACAGCATCATAAGCTTCTACTAACTTTTGACATTTCAACTTCTGTATAGTAGAACTTAACCTCTTCTTAGCGATATTATAATTTGTAGGTAGATGGAGGTAGTCTTCTAACCAGGGAAGTCTCACTTCATAACGATTTTCTTCGTTAATTTGCAGCGTCTGTAGAAGAGTTCCTTCGCCGCTCTTGCCATATCGCTTTTAGACTTTATTTCCGCTGTTTCTTTTATTCCTAATGTGTCTAAATCCCATAAATCTGCAATAGAAGCTTCTTTGATCAATAGAGATAAACTGATCATAGCAACTGTCGAAATAGGTTTATCTATAGGGACTTTTCCCATCAACGTCCAACCCACAGTTGTTTCAATTGCTACCAGACCACATTGTAACGCCTGTTTACCTCCTGTATAAAGTTTTCCTGCCACATCCGCTCCAATTAAAAGTTCGATAGGTCCTGAATTATTTACATCAGATATTTGAATACCTAAACAACGAAGTTCTTCTATCCATGGACCTTGGGATATAGGACATACTTCCTTGCAAATTATGCCTTGGTCAAGAACTTCAAAAGCACATGAGTATTTTCCTTTACTGATTGTAATTTCAAAACATTGGTGTCTGTTTACTTTTTCGGTACCACCAAAAAGGCAATGTTTGATTTTTTCTGTAGATTTAGGTGAACATCCCAATTCCAAAGCAGTCGACTTTAAAATATAAGAACATTCTGAACCAGTATCAATTAAAGCACGAATTTCCTTATAACCAAATTTAGAACTTATCGTTACACGTAAAGTTTGTGGGAAGACCAGTGGAGTCGAATAGTTAGCCAGGGAATTGTCTTTAGCACAATTTTCATTAACAGTGCTCTGTGTATTATCAGCGGAGGTTTTATTCACTGCTAAATCAGTACACATCAAGGTGGCATGTGATTTTCCACAAATGACGCATTGCAAATGAGTACGACATTTCTTTGCCTGGTGTCCTATTTTTAAACATCGGAAACAAGCACTCTTCTTCATCAAAATTTCTTTCTTGTTTTGAATACACATTTTTTGGGCTTTAAAGCAGGAATCACTTGCATGTGTTCACAAAAGACACACTTAGCGGCCTCATAATTCATCAAATCTGTAGCAGTAGGTATAGGAGCTGTCTTAATTGGTCTCCTCTTTTTCACGTCACTGTCGATAATTCCGCTAACTGATGACAAACCAAATCTTTCAGCAGCCAGGGATATACGTTGCTCATTCTGCACTTCGTTCTTCAAAAAATCCATTAAACTCTGAAGTCGAATTTCTAAAGTACTATCGCCTTCGTCCTGTGATACACAATCGCGAGAAGTATAATGTTTCAAAGAACTAAAGTGAGATCTTTGCCAAGCCCTTAATAAATCATTGGATAAACAGGATTCTATAAGCAGAAAAAGTATCGCGGAGCATTTTTCAGAAGTGATACCTAATGTTTCTAAAGCTCTTAATTGTGTCTCTAGGCGATCATACAAAGCAGAAAGTGATATTTTATAGGAAGCAATTGCATTATTTATTACAATCTTTAGTAATTCGCGAACATAAACTTCAATTTGTAAATCTTCCTGACCAAATCTCTCAACAATCTTCTCATAATTTTCTCCCATTACCGGGAAACTTTCCACTAGTTGTCTGGCTCTGCTACCCTCAACAGTAGCCTGTATTAGATATTCAATCTTATCATGGTTATCAATGTCTGGATCTTCATGGATTTTCTTGAATTGCGCCCAAAACGATAACCAGTCTTTGATATCTCCACCAAACCGTTTAAATTCTATTTTAGGCAACTTAAACTTACGCATACATGTACCGATGACTTCATTTATTACTGAACAAGCATTACCATCATGAACCGACCTTGCTTCTAAGAGGGGCTGTCCTTTGGATTTTCCCACGAAATCATCATAACGAGAACGCAGCAGAATGAATTTCCTTTTGTAGTCGTCAGCAGCATCTATTTCTTGCAGTAACCCTTCTTCACTCGTCGTCTCCAGGATCGCTTCATATATTTCGGAATCCACAACTTTTAATTCCTCAAACTTCATTTCTAGTATTTCAAATGAAACATCTATTTGTCGGAAATCAGGACTGTCAGTTTGCAGCATCGAGTCAATTTCCTTCAACACCCGCATAAACGATGCCCACATAACTTCATGACTTTTCCTTTTCTTTTCTATTTCTGTAGCCATATCTTTACAATCTCTGGTCAAAACCACTAAACGTCAAGTGTCAGATACAAAAGCTCACACGACGTAAAAGTTTGTACATTTCTCCAAAATACAAGGATTAATCTGCACCGACCTTTCTATAATACGATTTCTCTAATCACTCTCAGGTCCTGTCACGGTCGCCAATAATTTCGTGTACACATACAAACTACCCGTCTGCAGCAACACGAGAATTCAAAATGAGTGATGATTAGTAGCACACGTATTTATTATAGATTTCGGTACTGTTAACAAAATTATATATATTTTTCAAAAATCTGTTTGAGAATGTCACATTATTTTTCTTTATTTATGACAATTGCCTTCTTTTTTATAATTGAAAAATATATCACATTCTCTAACAGATTACTTTTTATAATCAAAATATTTAAAATATATATAGAAATTCTATAAATTTGCAACATAGATAAACAATTAAGTAAAAACAGTAATGGTTTATATTTGCAACCATTTATTAATAAAATCCAAATAACACTTATGTACAAATTTATGATCCATTACAAGAAGCTGCCCATTTTTGGACACAAGCTAAAGCTGGCAAAGGCATATTCAGTTGATTCTTCAAATATAAATAACACTCTTTACTTCCGATATGTCTTAAAGTGAATGCTTTAGCTAAGTCATCGTCGCTCCACAGAACCCTTTTCTTTCCTAGTAATAAATTTATTTGTGCATCTGAAAAAACTTTCCGAACAACATTCTTCTTATTTTTGACATTATGTTTAGTCTTCCTCCAATCTTTCCCCAAGTCATCCTGCAATCTCACCAAATCCTTAATTTTTAAAGCAATTTTCTTTTCATACAAGGTTATCTTTTTCATCATTTCACACTTTCCTTTTAATAATGCATCATACTTATTTCTTAACATTTCATTTTCGTCAACAGCTTCTTTAACGTCATTAAAACTTAGCAAACCATCATTACTCGTATCAGAATATGTGCCACTTACATTAGCGTGGAGATTTTTTTGTGGTATGGCATCAGGCTTTAGCTTTCTTTTAAAATCTGGATTAAGAAACTCTTCTTTGTAATTCCTTATGTAATTGTCTAATGAAAAATGATCGGAACAAACTTTCAGAGGTGAAATATCTACATTTTGAGCTAAGCCGCATTGTTCTTTCCAGACTTGACGCAAGTCTTCGTCAACAGGAAAGTTGTGAAATTTAAATATACACTTGTTGTGCTCTTCGAAACCCAGAAAGAAATTTCGACATGAACTTACAGCACATTTAAAAGGAGTAGTCCTGAAATTATTTTTAGTGCATTCAATGTATTTGTACTAGGGAAACATACATACCACTCATCTGTATCACACTGAACTTTTTGCATGTAGTCAGGAACAGACACTAAAATCTTTTGTACTGCCTCTTTGCGAGATTCTGAATCCATTTTATGTATTAACTACGCAAATTTATTAAAATAGTTATAACAAAAATGTTTTTGTAGTAATTTTTAAGGATACTTACTTGTATATTTCCTCGATCCTTGATATAATCTTAATTACTGTGTAAAATTGGTTTATTTAATAATAATTATCATTGTGTTTGTTGCTTTACATACATTTAAGAGGTTATTTGTTATTTTTATTTCAATTCAATTAACCATTGACTAATGACTAATTAAGGGTTTTTTGGCGAGCCAAACCACATCAAACCCGGTTAGCTCGAGTTTGATTGTGTTAAGAGTTTGAGTTAACATTTGACAGAACTCGCAAAAATTCTTTTGGTTTGGATATCTAATCAATAATAAAATCGTAACCTATAATCTATGATAGTGCTCGTAGCTCAAGTTGTTTGATTATTTCTTATATACTATAATTGTTATTCCTAATCTGAAATGCACATCCATGAAATAACGTTAATGTATAGATGGTGATTAAATCAAAATGGGTTTACCTTTTCACAAATATCTATTCCCACGTAAATGTATCGTCAAAAAGGAAGTTAATAAAGATCTATACAGTACAATATAGAATATGCATATCTACGATTAAAGTTATTTGGATCCTCGATTACTATTTTTTTATTATCAATTTTAAATATTTACTTTGTATTTTTTGCAAAGTTAATCCATTATCAATTTTTTTTATTTACAACTTATACCTATCCAAACCTCTAAAAAAACGAAGTAGTGACTAGGTACGATGGTACGAAACAGAAAATAAATAAACAAAGATAGAAATATTAACTTAATATCCAAACCAACCCACAAGTGCGGTTTGATGGTTAGGCAAACTCTGCCAAACCGGGTTAACTACATTTCTCGCCAAAACGTCAAACCTCAACAAACTATAGTTAACCGGGTTAGCGGTTTTCTCGCCAAAAAACCCTTATTGTGACTAATCTCAAAATAATAAAATATCAAATACTCAAATAGGCAGGAGTAGTGGTACCATAATTGTCAAAGTGAAATAGAATAGAAATACATCGAACATGACAAACAAGTATGAAGAAATAATTATTTTAAAAAATAATATTTTTCTTTATTGTTTTTTGTGAGATTTCCAAATATATAATAAACAATGTAAAGTAATTTGTTTTTACGAGTCTGATTCATGATGTTTTGGTTAATTTTGGTAATTATGACTAATCAAAATTCTATGTAGCAAACTAGCAAAACCTTGTGACGAAATTTCGATGTAAATCACACCACGATCGTTCCTCCATTTTCATGCTTGTTTGGTACTGAAAAAATTAGGGCTTCTTGAGAAAGCTCAAAATTCGATATAATCAGGGTACCCAAATACCCTTTAAATGTATTTTTACAGCATAAATTTAGTTCTATTTTAGTAGGGTAAGTTTATGGACTATTATTCATTTGTAAAACGAAACAAAACGGTTCCATTTTTCATCACTTTTTTTTACTTACTAGGAGCCAGGTAAAAATGGAAGGCGAGCAGTTTTCTCTGTGTTGGAATAATTTTCACAGTAACCTCAGTTCAGGCTTCCATTCACTTTTAAAGGATGAGGATCTGGTGGATGTTACTTTAGCTGCGGAAGGGAAGTTTCTAAAGGCACATAAAACTGTCTTGTCAGTGTGTAGCCCTTTTTTCAAAGAGCTGTTTAGAGTTAACCCGTGTAAACACCCAATTGTTATATTGCCAGATGTCAACTATGGGGCACTGTGCAGTCTATTACACTTTATGTATCAAGGAGAAGTCAGTGTTAGTCAGGAAGAGATACCGACGTTTATGAGGGTAGCAGAAACATTAAAAGTTAAAGGATTGACTGATAATAATTCCTCACCATCAGTAAGTGTCTAGAATTCTAAAGATAATACTTAATTTGTTAAAAGTTAAAAGTTTTGAATATGATGCAAATTTAGGGATACGTTGGTTTATAGGATACAAATGGATTTACAAGTGGTAATCGACCTTATGGTTTCCCAGATCAGAGGCAGATTATGAAAAGGCCAAGGCCTGTGAAGAAAATTATTCGACCGATTCAACATTTAAGACCAATTGAAAGCCCGAAATTAGTAAAGTCTCCACAACCTCAGGTAACTCAGATTTAAACTGCTTGCTTAGTGTGTCTAATCTATATGTAATTTTTTTATAGCCCGTTCCTCAAACACCACCTGCTAAAAAACCACATGTAGAATCTGAAATGCCCCCGACCCCACCTGCCGCACCGCAAAACAAACCCGAGTTTCAGGAACCCTTTGTAAAACCAAAGCAGGAACCCCTCGATCCGGGGGACGACGAAAATACGTCTCACTCCGGTAAATATATGAATATTTAAAAATATAAATGTTCATATTACTGATTATTTTTCCGTAGGACCCGAGGAGCCCCATATGGATATTTCTCACATGTTAGACACCACTTTGGGCGAACCATCACCCTCACAACCATTTCCGAATTGGCCTACACCTGATTTCCCCAAATCACTGCCTCAGGATACCTCTTCACCAGGTAGGTTGTTTGTTTTATTTCTGTATACACTAGATAGTTGTTGTGTATAAAAATAGTAATATATCTACCCTTCATTCTAGACACAAGGGTTAGTCCAGATGCTGGTGACTTATATGGGAGAGGGGCAGTATATTATTATTCAGTAGGCCGTGTTTACGGAATGCGAAAAAAACTATGTGCTCAGGTTGTTCATATAAACGCATTTTAAAAATTATATTAAGATCCATTTTACTCTTTTTTTTTTGAGAAATATTGTGGATGTTAAAAGAGAAATATTCACATTTCTATATTTTTAGGATTATAGAACGACCATTTTTATCCTATACTAGAGTTCTGAAATCGTAGGCAATAACTCATTCCTAAAATCTGGGCGGGTAGCATCTGCAGTTCCGTATGAGTCTCATTTTATACAAATTGATAACCTGATATATTCAAATATCAACAATTCGACCTTTCTAGCGAAGATGGCCTACTGCCACTCATCTACACTTTAATCTTTTTATTATGGAAACTAGCCAGCACTTGCCAAAAATCGACTTATGTAGTATTGTGACAAAATCGATAAAATCACTAAAAGTAAAAACATTACTGAAGAATGAGATGCGCCACTCATAAGACACTAGAAACGACATTAGTAAAACCACTAATTATTGTTATTATCCTTATTCCTGTTATTAATGTTTCAATTCTTGCATTGAGGTCCCACATTCGTTCTTTTTGTACTAGATGCAAACAAATTTTCAAATACCCCACTGTCCATTTCTTCTCTTGTGGTGTTTTTCCCACTTGTATACATATGACATGAAAAGAAACACCTAAGCTGAAAACTGACGAATCTTTCCTTCTGTACATGATAAGCAAAGATAGAGATGGGCTCTTATAGCAATAGCATATATTATCAGCAGTACACTAAGTGATATGAATGGCATATTACAATTTCCATGCAGAGAATATACAAAATTATTTTATCAGATTAAGAACTTGTAAAAATGTGATATATTGTTTGATATATGAGACTTACACTGCCTACTATTTTGAAACTCTGGCTTATTTTCCATGGATTATTTCTTCAATTCAGTTTTTAAATTATTGCTGAGTTATGAATATTTTTACAAATACTTTACAAAGCGTCAATTCGAAACAAAATGTGAAAATAGTTCGTTTGCTACAAGGAGTGATTAGTTTGTAGTGACAGTTTGTGTGACTTACAATCCTTTGGGGACCTTCAATAAAATAATACACAAATTAACTTTAAATACCTCAACTAATGAAATTTTTAAAATTATATGGCATTTAAGTGTATAACATAAAATGCAGGGCAAAAAAATTCATTTTCGTTTAATCAGCACATGTTAAAAGTTATCCATGACTTTGACGTTGACAAAATTACGCCCTGTATACAATAAGTGAGTGAAGTTCAATTCCTACTATTGGAATTTTCAGCAGTAGATAATACAGAGACGGTTCAATGGAGAAAGGAATTCAAATTTTCAGTTCCTCTCTCATTTAACCAATTATTTATGTGTTAGCATGTCCAAGATTCCAGTGGTGGGTATTTAGTCACTTCAAATATATTTTGAAATAAAACAGTTATTTTATTGGAGTTTCTATCTTTCTGACTGATGTTACTTCACACAATTTTTGTTTATATCGTACTTTATTGTAAATAGATTTAGTGCATGCGTAGATGCCATATAAAGTAGTATACATGTTGGTATTTAATGTTAAGTATGTGGTACCAAGAATCATGCATTCGTCACTAAAGAACATTACTTTTTTGTAACCACTCAATACAAAAAGTAATGTGACTTTTTACAAAATGTGTAACATTTTCCCGACACATTTATTCTTTGGTACTGCAGCCTAATATATGTGTATTATTTTAATGCAGGTACCCTTCAGTGCATCCTGGGACGAAGAGGTAACCCCAGACTGATAGTAGACGGATACGTATTTTACAAAAAAAGTGTATACAAAGGAAAGGCCTTCTGGTACTGCAAAAACAGCAGAACCCCGGAAAAATGCCAAGCGGTCTGTTGGACGATGAATGGCAACATCGTCAAGTGGCCCTACATGCACTCGCATCCGGTTATTCCAGATATTTTTAATCCCGAAGAAGACACTGAAGTTCCTATAGAAAATTTGCAAGAGGTCTTGTGGCAGACATCTTTGAGTTAAGGTTTTTAAGTAGCGTTTAAGCTTTTTTCGGAAATATGGATGTATGTACATACATTTTTTTTTAACTGAAATAACTGGAAAAGTGATCAAATATTTCAATTAGTGAATAATCATTTCGTAAAAGAAAAATCAACTTTTAAAATGTGCCATCTTCGATTCGGTTGCTTTTTTTTGATGATCCACGTCTTGAATTATTTTTAAGGTAACAGTGATTATATTTAGCTTATCTCTAGCTTTTATAACTAGTAAGTTATTAAATTTTGAGTTATCAGTGACTGACAAAAGAAATAAGATCGACAGTTAACAGACATGAAGCCAAGACAAGTCTATACAGGGTGTAAAAAGTTATACTGTCATTACTTCCGCATGAGATAGAGTAATCATCAATGAACAAAAAAGTTGTATGATACAAGGGTGTAAGATTAACAGATTTATTTAGGGAGTATTAATATTGGCGAGTTTTATCACAACGTGATAACAGCGCTTAACCTAATGCTACACAGTTGATGCATACCACGTTGTGCACGTGGCAGACTCGTCCTACGGAAAAAATGTAAACAACTATTGTAAAACATTTAGTAATTTTCAAGACAATCGTTTTCCAGATTTTAAATAAATAAAATAAAATGTATCGATTTTGTTGTACGAAGATAGTCTCGTGCTTAAATTTTAGCTTGAATTTTAGTAACTATGAATCTCTTTAGGTACTTGCCAAAAAGCAAAATTCAGTAACTTTTTTATATAACATATGCTCAAAATGTCCACCATTTTCGATGCACGTACAACATCTTTGAATCCAATTTTCACACACTCACTGGAAAACGCCTCGGGAAAAGGAAATAGTGGTATGCAAAAATCACTCCAACACGGTCGAATCCAGATACCAACTGAATTGCGTATTGGTGGTTGCTGGACAAATTAGTACCTCATGTTAACCGCTGCGCCTTTGTCACATTGCTCCATATGAATTTTATCGAATTTTAAATTCATTACAACGCTAATTATTTTTTAGAATTAAGCATAAAGAACTTCAAAAAAGTGATAAACATTGTATTTTATGGTATTCTATGCACACAATTATGTCAGTATTCCTTAATTTATCGAACTTTTGTACATCATGTTGGAGATTTTGATAATTTTTTGTCAGAAATGGTCGAGTTTAGCACCCATGTCATGTACAGTTTTTTTGTTTATTTTAACGTATTCTATCATCTGCTAATTAAGGCAGTCAAACTTTAACGCCCTGTATAAACTTACTCGTAATAGATGCACTTTAAATGATAACTTAATGAACTTTTTAAATTTCAACTGTAATTTGTTAAAACAGAGTCAGAAAATTGCATTCAGTCATTCTCATGAGTGTTTTTTATTAGGAACAATACAGGGTGTTCCAATTGAATAGGTCATTAACATAGTAAGAAACAAATGAGGTCAAATATTTTAATAAACAGATTAGGAATACTCATATTTGGGAATTATGATATCTTCAAAATTTTTGTTTAAGAAATTATTTTAGCATTTTTTTGTTTGAAATCTAATAAGTTGATGATGTGCATCTTAGATTATATTTGATATAAAATATTTGAATTCCTTTTGTTTTTACTTATTGTAATGGTGTGTTTACTTATAAATTGACACACCCTGTAGATAGACTTGAACATATGCCTATTCAAATGACCGAACTACATTTTGTTAACTATTTCGATTCTTATTTGGGTAAAAGACTTTAATTTGGCGTGATCCCAGATTTTATATATTAGTATTTTTACAAATTACTGATGAAAATTGACTTGTTATTGGAAATACTCAAATTGGATCTCGGATTGAAAATAAATATTAGTATACGTAATTCGATTACATTTTTATATACCTACACCTGCGAATATTATATTGCTTGATTTATTATTTAAAGTTTGAATATCGTTTTGGAATCTAGTGATATTTAGTTTAAAAAGTTTTTCTTTATAGTATGGCGACACTGAAATGTTGTAATATAGCGGATAATTAAATTATGTATTATTGTATTAAGTGTTATCAAGATAATGTAAGACTGTTTTTTTTTTCTAAAGAGTCGTGTAACATTATACAATTTTTTTAATAAATATAATTTATATCGAAATATATCGTTTGTTTTACTATCCTTCATTAAGTTATTGAAAAGATACGACTTTTCTTGATTAATATTTTTGAAAATAGTGGGCAATATCTCAATATTGGGATTTACAAACTAAACACAGTGCTTTAAAAACGTAATGCATGAATTACAAAGTGCCGTTCATATTGCGTAGTGTACTGACGATATGTTCAGCCTCCATTTGAGCACTTCGAATGTTCTGTTGTTACCAGCTCCCATTTCTGTTTTTACTTATTGTGTATAAAATGAGAAACGACCAATACTACATGGTTTCATTTTGAGTTTTCAACATAGGCATTTCCGTTCATGTCATATGCGTGCAAATGTATTTTTAAAAATGGAGTCATGTGCAAGTGTTAGTGGGGATTCTGTAAATAATCAATTTACATGTATCATAACACAGGATATTACTATGAGGATATGGAGAGTGGGGTATTTTACCTCACATCGAACCCGGTGAAGTGATTGTTATGGATAAAGCACCTTACCATGGTTGATGAATAGAAAAATTGTGAACAGCATGGAGAAGAGAATAAATCAAATGATTCAATGGAAAAAATATCGAATATAAAGATGCAATATTAAAAGTACAGTATTAGCAATTACACAAAAAGATATAGCCAAACACATGAAGTATGTAATGGATGAAATGACTAAAGCTGTCGGTGTTACATTTCTTCGATTACCACCACATCACTGTGAGCCGAACCCCAATAAATAAACTACAAGCCTATCGGAAATTTTCAAGAGGTCATTTGACCGAGCATGAATTACTTATAAATCAATACTACCACATATAACAATAATTTTAGAAACTATACCGTCAATTCTTGTTGGTACAGGTGAGTACACAGGTAAGCTAAACGCTTGTATGGCATTTCTAAAGTATACAGGTTATACAAAAAAAATTAACCTTGACCTAATGCCATACAAAAATAGCAATACCAGAGGCCAGAAAAATTTTTAATTTTCTGAAAATTTTGGTTCGGTTTTTGGTGATTTACTACAGTACGGCATTTATACTGCAAGTTTCGGATTGATACGTAGATGACTTTTTTAGTGACGCCGTACGTATCTGCTGATACAGGGGTTAGAAATGCAGGTCGCAACCCTCTATTTTAACCCCCATTGTTTCAAGTCATTGAAAAATGGATTTTACATAGCTGATAATATTTTTCATTAAATTTTTACTACATTTTTAGGTCATTAATAACTATATGGCATTTACAAATTTTTATAAGAAATATGACAAAGACTGAAAATTGCAATGCCGTACATATTCGTTGGAACAATTCTCCGAAACTGAGTACAAAATGAGTTTTATCCTAATTTCAAGAGAAATTTAATTTATACCGTAGAAATTATGATTGCATTGTCTTTAAGATTAAAAAAAATGTGTATAGAGAATCGCGAAAATATTTTGAGAATTTTAGAAATTTCATGACGTGCATGAAAGTATTATTTTTAAATAAATATAATAATAAACAATTTTAACTCAATATTCATGAGAATTCCTATATAAATACTTACATTTAAAACAGTGATATAATATATGTTTTGAAGTAACAGTACCCTTGCATTTGCATATTTGCAACTTCTGTTACAATTGTTTGAACAATAATTTATTTATGCAAAAATTGTGATGGAGCCATTGGCATACAATATATGTTTAAAATTAATAAAAATAATTTAAAAGTGCATTTGTTACAAAAACAACTTTAAGATTGTTGTGAAAAAAAAAATTAACACATAAGCTTTTCAAATTTATAAAATTAATAATTTTTATATCGCCCTATGGTTTTTTAACGGCATATTACTTAAAAATTATTTTACATCTTAAATAATGTTTTAGCAACAATGCTAACCATTTTTCAACCGGGGTTTCTCACTCCTGTATTGACAAATATATACGGCATTACTAAAAAATATTTCTATATGATATTGTAAGTCTTATTATAGAAAGGCCGTACAGTAGTAAATAATTTGTATTAAGGAGAAAATAGTAGTAAAAATAAAATCAATTCTTGCAAGTAATACTTATTTGCAAAAATATGTTTCAAGCCATTTAGAACAATTTTTTTTGTACAGCATTTTTTTTGGTTTATTATTGTTGTCAGTATTAACAAATATATTAATGCCGTACAAAAATTTTTCACCTTGAAATCCTACTTTTCAGAGGAAAATTAATTTTCCTATAGTAAGCACATGTCTCATGAAAAATGTACGACATGGACAAAAATATCATTATTTTATAAAATTGAATTAAAATTAGCGAATTTGATGTTGGTTCAAATCATCCCCCATACACTACTTCCAAATAGAGGGTTGCACCCAGTATTCTTAACCCCTGTATCAGCAAGTACGTACGGCGTCACTTAAAAATTTATCTATGTATCGATCCGAAACTTGTAGTATAAATGCCTTACTGTAATAAATCACCAAAACCCGGGCCAAAATTTTCGGAAAAACAAAAATTTTCCTAGCTTCCGGTATTGCTATTTTTGTACTGCATTAGGTCGAGGTTCATTTTTTTTGTATAACCTATATACTTTAGAAATGCCGTATAAAAATATTTTGCCGAAAACCACCCCCCTTTGGTGGACAGGTTTAGCTTACCTGTGTACTCACCTGTACCAACAAGAATTGACGGCATAGTTTCTAAAGTTATTGTTATATGTGGTAGTATTAATTTATAAGTAATTCATGCTGGGTCAAATGACCCCTTGAAAATTTCCGATGGCCCTTAGGCGACAGCAGTGACAGCATTAGTAACAGTAATAGTGATAGTAACAATAGCAATTTATGGTTTTACCAATTCTTATATTGGTCTTTATTAGTGCCTTATCTCATTTTTCAGTGATGTTTTAATTGAAATATTTTATTTGTGTAGTCATTTCACAAAGTTATGATGCTTTTTACTATTTTTTTTTTTTATTTGAACCTGTCGAACAAATCAGTAGTAAATGTTTGTTACCTTTTAGGTCTAATTCTCTTGAAAAGTGGGAGGGGGCAACTGGTGCTCATCCACAATGGCCACATCTATACCGCCTGTGATAAAAAAGACAATCGAACCCTCTGGGTGTGTGTAAAAAAGAAAACCTTGAATTGTCAAGGTTGCATAACTACTTTGCACGGTCCCATCTTACTGTCCTACAGCGGACACAATCATCCGCAAATGCACGACGTTATACAAAAGCTGCAAGTGCCAAGTTGTAGTATTTCCCCAGAATTAAGGTTATAGCCGTGACACCAAATAGCTGGGTGTGCCTTATTCTGGTAAAAAAATTTCTTATGTAGCAACTAACCAAAGAAATACCACTGTTGATTTGTGACTTTTTTACTGGAATGGAATTCAGCTATATTAGCGTACATACCAAATATGCCATATAGATAAGAGTTTATTTATTTTTATTATGGGTGTTTGCTTAATCCCAAAATTGTCGTTCAGGTTTTTTTTATCTGTTGACGAATTTTTTACGAGATAGTTTTGTTTTTGCCGATAATTTTGGGACTAGCTTAGCACAATATTTATTTAATTTTCAAGATTTTAGGCTCTACTAAAACCAAAAATATTTTAGTTCTATTACACTTCCGTTATATCATTGATTTTTTTAATAATTTATTATTCGGTAATGAGAGAAGAATAAATTCTCATTTGTGCAATACTTACGAGTTTAGAGAATATAAATCTGATTTTTTTTTAGTTATTTGTATTATTTTATTTAAAAACATATTTTTTATAGAGAGTTTGACTGTTGATTGTTATTTTGTATTACCAGTTTTTTTTTCAAAATAAAATATTACAGCATTTTCAAATTATTTAACCATTCCTTACTGAAAAAGCATTTGATAAATTTGGTTCATGAAATGTGCCTGTAATTTCTGATTTTACCACCTTTTCAGGTATTACACAGACAGTTAACAGTTAACAGAAAGTTAAATAATGTAACAGAACACTTGACCTGTATTGTTTTATTTTTGTATGAATAAATCATTAAGTGGAAATTTAAAAAAAAATTAAAACTAAACCGAATTTGGCGGACGATTGTGCCGTACTAAATTAAGCCATCTGTTAATAAAAAGTTCAACTAAAATCACATACCATTGTCTTCTTTTTGTTTAGTAATAAGGAGACTCACAGAAGTTACTTATGGGGTAACGCCACTCTAGAGGATAAAAAAGTGGTTTTGAGGAATTTTCAACGAAAAATTGATACAAGATGTAGTGTCAGGAACAAAAAGACTTTATTGTACATGTTTTCAGGTAGTATTGCGAATTTTTGAAATACTTTTTATTCAAAATGGCAGCTGCAGGTGATGGCAAGCAACACCTTTTTTCTTTTGAAACAAAAAAAAAATTTTCTTGATGTACATATACTAGAAGCTAGGGGACATCATAGGGAAATTAAAACATAATTTTTGTTGATTTACTGAACATTGAAAAAGAAACGAAACATTTTGCATTAAATCGTTAATAACAATGAAAACTGTTAATCAATTGAAAAACCCCTACGATGTTCCCTGAATTATGTTAATGTGAAGCACTGTACAAAATTTCAAGTCAATTCATTGAAAACTGCCAGTTAAAAAAAGTGGTTTTTCGCAAAACACATTTTTAAAAGTTTTTGTAACATTCAGCATAAGAAATTTGTTATATAAGTACTTTAAATCAGAGATGCCTGCACCATATAATTGGTCTTCTATATTGATATTTTCTTAATTCTCTTCTTTTCGGCTTGATCTGAGATTGAATCTAGCTAACTATTGCGTGCGTTCTCATGAGTTAAATATGCAGTGCACTGCCAGTGGTTGAGCTCCACCTCAAAAAACTCATCTCCCTGATTTTTCCCCTGCTTAATACTTTTTTCCTATATTCTTCACATAATGAAGCATTGTTTAAACCATTTATCCAAAAATAGATTTCCTTTAATTTTAGAGAATGAAAATTTTTCTGTAATAATAATATTTACAAGTTGATAACAATGGGGTAGCTATTTCAATTAAAATTTTTTAAATAAAAAATTTAGGCATTTTTAGTGAAACTACTAATACAGTTTACATTACAGAACCATATAAAAAATGTTAAAACCTGATTTGAACTTTAAGATATTATGCTTATATCAATATACAGGGTCGGAAAGTCCCCATGGTTCATCGGCCGTTACGTGAGAGCGATTAAGTAAGTCATAGACATCCGTGCGATAGAGAAAGATGGGTATAATGAAGGCGTCTAAGAGTCACCGCCCATTTCACCCTTCCACAAATAAGAAGTGGATCTTATTTGTTAATTCATCTTCTGAAGTGCTAAACACTGGAAATTGTTATCACAGAAAACTTGTTTCTTAAGGAACTCCCGTTGATTAAAACAATATTGTTGTCAATGTAATTCCTGTCTTTGTTACTTAATAAAAGTATGAGATTTTAGTTGAGCTTCCTATTAATAGATGGCGTAATTAAGGCATAGTTTAGTGCTTCACAGCCGAATTCGTATATACTTTTTTGTTAATTTAAGTAAAATAACGATTTCACACAAAAATACAGGGGAAGTTTTCTTGCGACATTGTTTCATTTTCTAATCTAATCTATAATCTAATAATTTCTATATCTAAAATGGTGATAAACGCTCCATTCCAGATTTTCTAGGTTTCCAGACCCCGACAATTATAAATAGTAAAGGAAAAGATCAATTAATCACCAGTAAAACATTTTATTACAAAACTGAAATATTTATTAAAGAATTACATATACACAAGAAATAAAGCGTCACAAGTAACTATATTTATTGAAAAAAAATTATACTATTTGGCAATGCAGCATAAAAAGTACAAAAATTAAATTCTAGCAATTAAAAACTACATTTTAGAATTGAGGAAGTTTTGACTGA
This sequence comes from Anoplophora glabripennis, assembly GCF_000390285.2. Lineage (NCBI taxonomy): Eukaryota > Metazoa > Arthropoda > Insecta > Coleoptera > Cerambycidae > Anoplophora > Anoplophora glabripennis. Next base: position 185,546 of record NW_019416920.1, read on the forward strand.
CTCTCAGACCAAGCTTTAGCAATTGTCCTTTTCATTTCATCATCTCCTTTCTCATACCTAAAAAATATATTTCATTAATAACAAAATAAACAAACATTACTTTCATATTTTAAAACGTAATCAAAATATCTTTACATTATGTATATTTCTTTAATTAATAGATATTAATATCTCCAATGTACTTACATATTTTTCATTAATGACATAAGTCCATCGCTGGGATCGGAGTTTTTGTCATCCAGATCAGGCTTCAAATTTTTTGCATCACTTGATTTCTTTTCCCATTCAGTAACATGCGACCAATTTTCCGGCTCCTTTTTAGCGGCATTAATCACGACCATATCTAAAAATTTACACTGTAAGTAAAAGCTTTTATGACTATTAATCAATATATTTTACCCGTCTTTATTTTCCAGTTAGATTGTTCTGGTATTATCAGCCTCAATAAACAGTTTAATCTGAGAACATAATCTTTATTTTCCAAGTCAATTACCTTCAGTTCCAAATTTTTTGGAGTAAAATCGCATTTTATATTCTCTGCAGGTATATTGTGAACATCTTTCAGAGTTACATAGAATTTAACGAATTTATTAGACTGATCCCAAGCTAAAACGATCAACTTAAAGCCAAGGAATGAATTATTCTAATAATTCTTACCATAGTTATTTAATTTTACTTCATATCGCCTATTTGTAGACTGAGTAGGATTAGCTGAATTTGTAGGTACAGCAAGTTGGTTTTTATATTGTTCCTCCAAATTTATGACTTCCGAAGTAAGTTTCCTTATCTCAATACTTAATATGTCTTTATTTTTCTGTCTAGTAGCCAATTTCTCGAAATGTTCAAGTTCAGCAATATCCTTTTTCAACTAAAAAGTATGGGAACCGTGGAATTGAGAACTTCATTGTGTAATTTAATATTTACCTCTTCAATTTTATTTGCCATTTTTAACGTTTAGCAGTAAATATACTTAAAGTTGGAAATTTTATAGATGCTGTCAGTAGCGTCGATTTCAACAACACTACGCTATCACTGACAGTTGTTTTGAGGCACAGAACATCCCCAACTGTTTTGAGGTTAAAAAAAATTGCTCGAAATTTCTACAAACATAGACTGTTCCTCTTCTTCTTGTTCTTTCAGGATGATACAACCTAGGCTATGTACCGTAATCTGCGAATTTTACTATCAGGGGCTTGATTTTTGAAAACAGGAGAATTAGTTCATTAGAGAAAATTACGTCATTTTCTCTTGACACGCAGATAATGTGATTTTTGAAATTTCCTTGTGGAATATTTTCTCTAGATATCAAGAGAAATCATTCCACAGGGTTTTGTCGGGGGAATTGGCGTTTTCTCCGCATAGTTTGAATCCAAATGTCATCTCATGCTCATGCGCGAATTGTCACTTCATTCATTCGCTGTTCGAAGGTGCGTAATCATTTGAAATTTGTAATGGATCCAAATAATTTGTTATTAATTCTAAATATAATGAATAATTTGCAAGCTGCAGAAATTGTAAACCATCCGCGACAACATTAATTAAACCATTTAAAGTTTCAGCAATATCTGACCACTGTTTTTGGGCCTTTTTGTGAGTGAAAGTAGAAGAAAACTTTCATTTTAAAAAGTTCTTCGTTGTTTCTAAGCATATTAATTTCTTTTTTGCGCTTTCGACGTGAACGAACGCTTCATCATAATTATAATAATATTAAATTTTTTGTGTTTTCAAATATACTTCTATTCAAATTGAAGTTATATTAAATTACTACGAATATCATGGAGATGTCTA